>NC_057796.1:128981816-129006203 GCF_018294505.1 Triticum aestivum
CCTCGCGCCCTCGCCGAGCCCCGCACCCCGCCACCAAGCCCTGCCCCCGCCGGAGCCCCTCGCCGGAGCCCGCCGTCGAGGTACTGCCGCCGGCCGTTTTCCGTCGTTGACCGGTTTTCTGTAAAAAAAACCCTTTTGTTTTAAAAAAACCCTAGATCGGTTTTTTTCGGTTTTATTATTTTGCGAGCGTTCACCGAACCGTTCGTTTTAACGAACGCGTTTGTCGGTTTTTCTCTGTTAACGAACGTCCGTTATTTAACCGTTCGTCCGTTTTTCTTTTTCGTCGGATTTTCTCGTTATTTTCTCAGATTCGATTTCTGATCGAATCTTCAATTCTGTTTAACTTCTCGCTCGTTTATCGGAATCAGGCGATTCAAGCGCCTAGAGTTTCGTCTCGAAATTCTCTTTCCGTTTAACCTACTCAAACAAGTTTTTGCTACAGTAAAATTTGACCTAGATCCAGATTAGCAAACGAAGTTTCTTTCTTTCGCCGTTTGACTTTCGTTGCTTCTTTCGAGCTGATTCTTTTTGCAAACCGGAGTTCTTAAGTTGAACTTTCTGGTTGGATCTTTCATTCGAGTTTTACCTGTGCATTAGTTGAGTACTGATTGTATGCTTGTTTGTTTGCGATAGAGTACCCGGAGTGTGCCGCTTGTTACTTCGACTCGTTAGGTTTTGCGGATCATCAGCAAGGCAAGTAACACTTTGACCATATCCCGTTCATACCCAGTTTTATTGCATTAGATCTATTTCCTCAAACACATTGCATGATTAGGATCTAAATAAACTGTGGGTACTAGGAAGTAGTTGAGGTAGTACCTATTACCTGTTTTCTATTCAAACCCTTGGGAGTTACTTCTACGTTGCTTTTATTATTGCCATGCTATGCTCGTAGACGTGGATTGGGTTTGAGTGATATTCATGACAGATGTGAGATGTTTAATAATGGTTCAACTTAAGGTGACAACTAAAACTCACATCTGGGTGGATTGAGGCACCTGGAGAACCCAGTGTTGTCTGTATGTATAAGGTCCGCCACCCAGGCTCAAAGGGATCATAAGATTATTCATGCTAGAAACTTCCGTGTGCAGCCACAAGCTATTATGGGCTCTAGCATAGCTGAGTAGGTTACAGGATCTCTTGAAGAGGTGGACTAGCAGATGTAGGGGAAAGTAGGTGTACCGGTCCATCCAGTGTAAAGAGTGATTGTTTCTGAAAGACTGTGTCTCGGTCATCCGTTTCTCAAACATCATGCAGTGCGAGAATCAAGCGGAGGCGATCGAGTCTTGTGGGGAAAAGTGCACAAACCTCTGCAGAGTGTACAAACTGATCATGATTAGCCGTGTCCCCGGTTATGGACAACTTGAGTATCTAGTACCTGGATTATCATTTGAATCTCATCACCGTGATACTTATAATTAATTTTGTGGTTAATGATGTTACTTAATTGGGATTGAGTTGGAGGTACCTTCTCAATGTTTCAACCACCATGATAGTTAAATAAAATTTATTCCTTTTGAAGTAGGATAAAATTGGCTTTTCGCAAAACTGTAACCATAGAGCTTTCCACCAGCCATAAATGCATATAGTATAGCATTATCATTGTTCATTGTTCTCTATGTGTTACTTTGCCAGCATATTCTATGTGCTGACCCGTTTTCGGGCTGCAACGTTTCATGTTGCAGACTTTTCAGACGACGAGTAAGGTGCCTTAGGTCGTGGTCTTATACTCAGTGATGCCGCTGGAGTTGATGGACTCACTTATCTTCCAAGTCTTCCGCTGTTATCGTTATTAGATGGCCTTAAGCCATGTTTTCATACTTAATCTCTTTGGAGATCTTTCGATATAATAAGTGTGTGATTGCTACTCTGTTATAAATCCTCCATTTGTACTGTGTGTGTCAGCATTACTGATCCAGGGATGACACTGGTGCACAGCAGCACAGGCCATTTGAGGTCTGGTCGCTACATGGATCTCCTGGAGGGCGGCCTGGGCCTCATTCCGTGCGGTCTCCGCGCTCTGATGACCCTTGGCCAGTTCGGTCCCTTGAACCGACGCATCATGCTCCAAGGCGTCGCATTTTTTCACCACATCCTGTAGCTCCTGCTGGACTTCTTTGACCCGGGCCTTGAGCTTCTTACGGGCGGCTTGCTGCTGGACAGCCTTCTCCTTGGCCTCACCCAGGGCCTTCCTCAGGGCCTCGACCTTGGTCGCGGCTCCTGCACATGTTACGACACTGCGGTCAATATACAGCGCCTACTCCTCCCGAAGACACCAAGTCGTTACTCACCTTCCTTCTCCTGAAGCCGAATTTTAACCTCGCCGAGCTCATTCTCGGTCCGCTCCAGCCTCTGCTTCAGTTCGGAGACTTCGGCGGCATGCGAGGTTGCGGCCAACAGTGACGCCTGCTTATTGATACATATTAAGATAGTCTCCTATAACAAAGGATTGATCCTCTGTCCGGTTCTTCTCGCCGAACACCGGACAGTGTCTCAGGGGCTACTGTCTAAACGGGTTTTTTTCTCTTTCTTACCTTGTTGAGGATATAAACCTTAGAGTCACCCGCCAGGAGGGGCCGGGTTACTCGTATGGTCATTGCCAGAAGCCCGGCGCTAAGCTTAAAGACGGTGGGCCAGAGATGGGCTTAAGACCCGGATACGGCTTAAGGCCCGTAGTTGCAATCGTAGAACTTGTAGTGTAAGGCAAGAATAGTTGAGAGTCCGAGCCGGACACTCTTATGAGCCGGCCGGGACTCTGAGAGCTACTGGGCGTCAGCCTCCCTATATAAAGGGACGACCCGGCAGCGGTTTAGGGACAAGAGAGATTTCATCAAGAGCCAGGCATAGCAGTTAAGCTCCCTGGTGATCGAAACCCTAATCAATACCACCTCAAACTGGACGTAGGCTTTTACCTTCACCGTAAGGGGCCGAACCAGTATAAACCCTCGTGTTCTTTGTCCCACTTAACCCCTTCAAGCTTCCTAGTTGCGATGGCTCCACGACTAAGTCCTAGCTCGAGGACATCTGCCGTGACAATTCCACGACAGTTGGCGCCCACCGTGGGGCCAGCGCACGGTGGATTTGAGTTCTTGAAGGGCAGCTTCGAAGGGCTCAAGGGATACGCTGTGGGCCGGATGACCAAGAGTCGTCGCGGCAAGCTCTACATCGACGATGCAAACTGGGGCCCCGACGCCGGCTCAATTGAGTACGGGTACCGGGTCCCCTTTGGCGGAATTCATGTTTTCATTGGCAAGATTGGTGAGCCGGGCCCTGAGCCGCATCTCTGCGCTGATCTCATCGAGACGGCTCAGCGTGCACGACCCGCCCGGGCCCGGCCTGCCTCAAGGCATGCTTTTGTGGGATGTATCCGTGGAGGGCCCTCTGATCGATCTGGATCTGGTGATGAGACGGCCGCCGGCTCTGACGGCGAGTCGTCCACCGATGAGTCAAACTCGTTGTATCAACTTCAAGATGGCAGGCTCATGGGCTGTTCCGATGGTGACAGTATTCCGGACCCGTTTGAGCCGCCAAGTCAGGTTGGGGTCTTTATGGTCGGTGCACAGCCTGTTCAGAACCCTGGTGCCGGAGCGGGAAACCCGGTGCCCTCGCCAGCTCAAGTGCTAATGGATCTCACGGACAAGATGACGGCCCTGTTAACCACCACGGTTGACCCGGCGGATCAAGCTCAGCATGATGCGGAGGTGGCACAGTTAAAATTGGATCTAGTGAAAGCTAAGGAGGATCTGGCAGCAGAGGGGATCAGGATGGCTGCGGAGAGGGCGGCTCTCGACGCCCAAACTCAGTTGATCCAGGCGCAGTCCTTCCGGCTCACGATGGATCAAAACGCGTCCAATGAGGTCATGAGAAGGAGGCATCAAAAGGCCCAATCTTGACTCCCTCCGGTTTACGATCCACGCAACCTCTTCAACACGCCAGGTGCAGGGTGTACTAACCCGCCAGGGGTCATAGTGCCCAGGTCTGGGACCCCTATTCAGCCACAAGTGATGGGGCCTCCCCAGGTGCCCCCTGCCCCGCCTCAGTACGTGCCAATACCGCCGGGTCATTATAATAACCCGCTGCAGAGCATGGTCGTCGCGGCAGCACGGCTGGCGGCTCTCCCAGTCGACGGCGACTCTCCGACGGCTATTGAAACCCGCCGGGTCAGGGAACTCCTTCAGACAGCACTGGCGCAGCAAGAGGCGTACTCCTACAGCCGGGACAGGATCCACTCAACCCCTCGTCTAGGCCGGAGCCCGAGTTACAGCAGACACATGGTCTCAGCGACCGGCTCAAGTAACGTCCGACGCCATGACCCGCCCCCTGGCCATGGCCCGGCTCATAATGGAGCCTTTCACGCAGTAGACCAAGACAGAGCGCGGCAAGAGGCGGAGCAGGTGCTTCAGTTGTCGGCTTACCAGACTCCCCCGGCTTATCCGACGACGTCCGTCGATGTGGGTATCCCTACCAGGACTGGGGGTGTCCCTTGCTTAGTGCCAGCTATCCGCAATGAACGTCTACCCAAGGACTTCAAAGGCCCTAGGAAGGTGCCCAATTACACGGCTGACTTACAACCTGCAGCCTGGATCGAGAGTTACGAGATGGCCATGGAACTACTGGAGGTCAGTGAGGCGGCAATGGCCAAGTACTTCACCATGATGTTGGATGGGACTGCCCGCACTTGGTTGAAAGGGCTACCACCGAATTCCATCGGGTCTTGGGCTGAGCTGAAAGCCCGGTTCATCCAAAACTTCAAGGATACCTGTAGGCAGTCTATGTCAATTGTGGATTTGACTAACTGTAAGCAGCAGGAGGGTGAACCCACGACGCATTGGGTTCGTCGGGTCAAGGAGATCATACATTCATCAGATAAGATGGATGCCGGCTCTGCAGTCTTAATGTTGGAACAGAACTGTCGCTTCGTGCCCCTGAAGATGAAACTCGGGCGGCTTAAGCGCGACTGCAATGATATGGGTACACTAATGGCGGCTCTTGTCAAGTACGCCGATTCTGATGGTACCAAGGATCCTCCTTTCGATGATGAAAGGGCAGGGAAGGGAAAGAAGAATGGCAATGGCAAGGGTCCTCAGCATAACCCGGGAAACCAAGGAGGAGGCAAGCGCAAGGCCGATGGTAGCCTAGAGTTTGTAGCCAACGCCAGCTCACAAGGTAATAACCAGCGACGCAAGGGGAGGCCCCCTCCCCGAGCCAGCGGGTCAGGCCCGACGCTGGAGCAGCTGTTGAATGAGCCTTGTCCAAGGCATGGCTCTAGAGAGAAGCCAGCTACCCATCTATGGAAGGATTGTGCAATCATGAAGGCCTTTAAAAATTACAACGGCCCGGGCGGCGGCTCAGGCGCCGGCGGCTTTCATGGCCCGGGCGGCGGCTCAAATTCTAATCCTCAGAACGGTCAAGGGGGCTTTAATCAGCAGTCTGGCCAGGGTCATCAACAGCAGCAGGGAGGTTATCAGACCAATCCAAAGCAGCTTAGCGGTGGACAGTATCATGTGTTTACCACCAGTCTGTGTAAGCGGGATCAGAAGCTTCATAAGAGGGCTGTGAATGTTGTTGAGCCGGCGGTTCCACGTTACTTGCGGTGGTCTGAGCAGCCTATAGTGTGGAGTAGGGAGGATCACCCTCCCCGGGTGGATAATCCGGGTCACTTGGCCCTGGTGGTGGCTCCGCAGGTGGGAGGATATAAGTTCACTAAGGTGCTCATGGATGGAGGCAGCAGCATCAACATCCTCTATTATGAGACATTCCGTCGTATGGGGTTGGTGGATAAGAACCTCAGCCAGTCCAACACTATTTTCCACGGTGTGGTACCTGGTAAGTCAGCTTATCCAGTCGGCAAGATTGAGTTGGAAGTGGCCTTTGGAGATGAGAACAACTACAGGATGGAGAAATTGACCTTTGAGGTGGTCAAGATAAGAAGTCCATATCATGCTATATTTGGGCGGCCGGCTTACGCCAGGTTCATGGCACGGCCGTGTTATGTGTACTTACAGCTCAAGATGCCGGGTCACAATGGGACCATTACGGTTCATGGCAGCCGGAAAGTGGCTCTGGAGTGTGAGGAAGGCTATGCGGCTTATGCAGAATCTGTTTGTGCAACAGAGGAGTTGAAGTTTTATAAAGACAATGTTGACCCAACAGATATGACCTCTCTGAAAAAGCCGACTACGGAGAATGAGCCGGCGATGAAATTTAAGTCGGCTCATGAAACTAAGCTTGTTGATTTTGTTCCAGGAGATCCATCTCAGCAGTTTAGCATCAGTGCCAATCTGGATCCGAAATAGGAAAGCGCGCTCATCGAGTTCATCCGTGAGAATAGGGACATCTTCGCTTGGAAACCTTCTGACATGCCAGGTGTACCTAGAGAACTCGCTGAGCACACTCTCAATGTTGATCCGAAATTTAAGCCGGTCAGGCAGTTCCTTCGGCGGTTTAATGAAGAGAGGCGGAAAGCTACTGGCGAAGAGGTGGCCCGGCTCTTGGCGGCCAGGTTTATTGTTGAAGTCTTTCACCCAGAATGGTTAGCTAACCCGGTGCTCGTACTTAAGAAGAACGACACTTGGCGGATGTGTGTGGACTACACGGACTTAAACAAGGCGTGTCCTTCTGATCCTTTTGCCCTTCCCCGTATTGATCAAATTATTGATGCTACGGCAGGTTGTGCGCGCTTAAGTTTCTTGGATGCTTATTCCAGATATCATCAGATTAAAATGGCAGTTAAGGACCAGGAGAAGACGGCGTTCATCACTCCCTTTGGAGCCTTCTGCTATGTGTCCATGCCCTTTGGACTCAAGTGTGCACAGGCGACTTATCAGCGTTGTGTGCAGAACTGTCTTCATAACCAGATTGGGCGCAATGTTCATGCTTATGTGGACGATATTGTGGTTAAATCCATAAAGGAGGAAACCCTGATAGATGATTTAAGGGAAACCTTTGATAATCTCCGGGTCTACAAGATGATGCTTAACCCGGCCAAGTGTGTTTTTGGTGTTCCTGCAGGCAAACTCTTGGGTTTTTTGGTTTCTGACAGAGGCATTGAAGCCAACCCGGAGAAGATCAAGGCCATCACCTCCCTGGCTAAGCCGGCGTGTATAAATGACGTTCAGCACTTGGTGGGTCGCATAGCTGCTTTAAGCCGGTTTATAAGCCGTTTGGGTGAGAAGGCCATGCCATTATATCAGTTGATGAAGAAAACTAATAACTTTGTCTGGAATGATGCAGCTAATACTGCCTTTGAGGATTTGAAGAAGCAGCTGGCAGAGCCTCCAGTCCTTGCTGCTTCGGTTGATAAGGAGCCCTTATTATTATATGTGGCGGCGAACACACGAGCCGTCAGTGTGGCTATGGTGGTGGAGCGCAAGGAGGAGGGTAAGGAGCATCCGGTTCAGCGGCAGGTTTACTATGTTAGCGAAGTGCTCATCGAGTCCAAACAGCGGTATCCACATTGGCAGAAGCTTGTTTATGGTGTGTTCATGGCAAGCCGGAAACTTAAGCATTATTTCCAGGGTCATCCTATCACTGTGGTCAGTTCTGCCCCTCTTGGTGATATCATTCAAAACAAAGAGGCCACAGGGAGAGTGGCTAAGTGGGCTATAGAGCTCGGACCCCATGGTCTGAAATATGTGCCACACACTGCTGTTAAATCTCAGGCCTTGGTGGATTTCATCAACGATTGGACAGAGTCACAAGTGCCCGAGCAAAAGCCGGATAACACATACTGGACTATACACTTTGATGGGTCCAGGCAGTTGGAGGGCTCGGGGGCTGGAGTCGTGTTGGCTTCCCCTAAAGGTGACAAGTTCCATTATGTGCTACAATTGATGTTTCCTTGCACTAACAACGCGGCTGAGTACGAGGCCTTGCTCCATGGTCTTCGGTTGGCTAAAGAGATGAGCTTGAGCCGGGTAAGGTGCTTCGGCGACTCAGACTTGGTGGCTCAACAAGTGTCAGGAAAGTGGGATTCCAAGGACCCTCTCATGGCGGCTTATCGCCGCGAAGTTGATGCCATTGCTGGGCATTTTCAGGGGTACCAAGTGGAACACATCGATCGCAGGAAGAACGAGGCGGCTGATGCTTTAAGCCGGCTGGGCTCTCAGCGAAAACCGGTGCCGCCTAATACTTTCCTGGACGTCCTGTATAGCCCTTCTGTTAAGTTGCCTACAGAGGAAGACTTGGCTGTCCCTGACCCGGAGGCACGACTGGTGGCGGCTCTCCACATCATACCGGACTGGACAATGCCCTATCTGGCTTACATGACCCGGGGAGAGTTGCCTGAGGATGAAACTTTGGCCAGACAAATAACCCGGCGGGCTAAGTCAATGATTGTTATCAATGGAGAGTTGCATCACCGCAGTGTTACAGGAGCATTTCAGCATTGTGTCTCCCCTGAGGAAGGTCAAGAGATCTTGCGTGAGATTCATGAAGGGGATTGTGGCCATCACGCCGGCTCAAAGTCTCTTGTGGCCAAGGCTTTTCGCCATGGTTTTTATTGGCTGACGGCTCATGCTGATGCGGAGGACTTGGTCAGTAAGTGTGATGGTTGCCAAAGGTTCTCGCGACGGGCTCATGTGCCGGCTCAAGAGCTGAGGATGATCCCAATTACTTGGCCCTTTGCGGTCTGGGGGCTTGATATGGTTGGGCCTTTTAAAAGGTCCAAGGATAAGAAGAGCCACCTCTTGGTGGCAGTTGACAAATTCACAAAGTGGGTGGAAGCTGAACCAGTTAGCAAGTGTGATGCAGCCACGGCGGCTCAATTTATGAAAAGGGTGATTTTTCACTTTGGCTTTCCGCACAGCATTATAACTGACAATGGCACCAATCTATCCAAAGGCGCCATGGAAGAGTTTTGTCAACGAGAGCATATCCGACTTGATGTTTCCTCAGTTGCTCATCCTCAATCCAATGGTCAAGCTGAGAGGGCTAATCAGGAGATTCTGAAGGGCATCAAGCCCCGGCTTTTGGTCCCTTTGCAACGGACGCCGGGTTGTTGGGTGGAGGAGTTGCCCTCCATGTTATGGAGCATCAACACTACCCCTAACAGGTGTACAGGATTCACGCCTTTCTTCATGGTTTATGGGGCAGAAGCAGTCCTCCCCAGCGACATCTGTCATGACTCACCTCGAGTGGCGGCTTATGTTGAGGCGGACAATGAACAGGCGCGCCAGGATGCTCTTGACTTGTTGGACGAACAGCGTGATGTGGCAGCAGCTCGCTCAGCAATTTACCAACAAGACCTGCGCCGTTATCATAGTCGCCGGGTTAAAACCCGGGTCTTCCAGGAAGGCGATCTGGTGCTCCGGCTCATCCAAGATCAAACAGATGCGCACAAGCTATCCCCGCCTTGGGAAGGGCCCTTTGTGGTCAGCAAGAATTTGCACAACGGGTCATATTACCTCATTGACATTCGGGAGCACAAAGATTCACGTAAGTCGGAGGAAGAGACCCGTCGGCCGTGGAACATAGCTCAGCTTCGGCCTTACTACACTTGAGCCACCGGCTCTCATAAATGTACATATTTCTCTCAGTCATGTATATATTATGATAAGCAATAAAGCAGGACCTCTGTCCGGTTTTCTCCTCCAAATATGCACGTGTTGTTTTCATTGCAAGATTACATGATAACTTGAAGGAGGATCCGGCTTATGATCGTATTCGAATCTAGCCGTAAGCAATAAGGTCACGTGGGGGCTTCCTGTTCAAACATGGGTCGTATTCAAACGAAAGAGAACATAGCTGTCGATACCCATTTGATTGGCAAAGTGCCGAGCTCATCGGGGAGTTTTCTTTGATCATATTTGAATCATAGTTTAACCTCTTTGGGAACCGATGTGGATCGTATTCGAATCAGTGTCGTTAAACAATTTTAAGTCATTTGGGGGCTTCCTGTTCAAACATGGGTCGTATTCGAACCAAAGAGAACATAGCTGTCGGTACCCTCTTGATTGGCATCGCCACACCCACTGGGGGCTATATGATCGTATTCGAATCCTAGCGTAACCCCTTTGGGCCGGGTCTCTGGTCGTATTCGAACCGGAAGCCCCTAAGTTCTTCTGCTTTATAGCAAGTTTCTTTTTCTTTCAAAGTGTGTACAGCCGGGTCTCACTTTGCCGGCTTAACGTTGATTTACAGTGTTAAGATAGGTAAACCGGAATTAAGGTACCAACCTTATTGCCCGGGTTATCTAAACCGGAAGTATACTTGCAGGCCGCTAAGTGTGTTATTACGGCTGTATTAAGGATATAATTGAGGACCAGTCTTTTTTGATTCATATTCCGGGTTATATATCTAAAACCTATGATTCTCAGGGCGGTAAGCCGCCTCGAGGCTTGTGATTTGTCCTTCTCTGCAGGATAGTTAAGGGCAACTATTTTGAGCTTAAGGAAAACAAATGATTGATTACGACCCGGAGAAATATAAAGGAGACAACTTCAATGGACTTCGGCATTCAACACGTGCACGATGGCACGGCAGAGTTAAAGTGTTGGTCCTACTCTATTACAAGACTCATTGAGTCCAAAAGGGTGGAGCATTGTTTTATAAGCCGCCCGCAGAGTTAAGACGCTTGCTGGGTTGAAGTCTCCGGCTCGTTCCTCTCTTCTCCTCCGGCTGTTCCCAAGACCTGGAAAGTTGATGACTTCCAGTCGATGCCGCTGAGAGCTTCGAATTGAGCTTCCTCGTCAATTAACCTGGCCAGGTCAATCTCCGGGGCGAAGGTGTGCTGACGAGCCGGCGGGATTAAGCTGAGGGCTTCATAGCGCGGAGTGGGGATCCTCTGATTTTCTGCATCGTAACCCGGCTGATACTTAGTCAGATCTGTATCATTGCCAATCAGAGTGGCCACCGAGCGTACGGTCTTCACGCAAGCTGCGAAGTCCTTCTGGTCGAAGGCGGTGTCGTCTTCCTTCAGACTTGGATAGCCGAGGGCGATGTCCGCCGGGTCTAATTCTGGAAGGAACGCCTTGGCCCGGCTCAGCGCGGCGATCGCTCCGGCTCTTGCGGAGGCCCGTCGCAGCTCTTGGATCCGTTGAGGCAGAACGGTGAGCCGGCGAAGAACTTCCGCCAGGTGAGTCGGCACCTCGTTGGATAGGGCAACCACAGCCAAGGCACGCTGTGACCTGGTGTAGAGTTGCTCCACCAGGGTGTACACGGCCTTCAGCTTGGTTACCACGCTCTGGTTAAGGTTGGCGCTTCTGGAACCTGTTTAACAGAATAAGATAAGCCGTCGACAAGGATGAGTTATGAGATATAAAGATTCTAAACTTGATGAAAGCCGGTGAGATGACTTACCGAAGATTGCGGCAGCCATTTGGGACACTTGGCGCTTTAAGCCGGAGAGTTCGGCGGTCTTCTCGGAGAGAGCCTTCTCCGCCTGTTCAGCCCGGTTCACCAGCGCGGCCTTTTCTTCGGCCCAAGCCTTCCGTTCAGCGTCAAACTCCGTCTTCAGCTTTTCTTGCGCGGCGATGCTGGACACAAATTTGGCATTTGCCTTCCGGGTCTCCATTTCTTGCATCCTCAGCCGGTTCTTGAGATCAGAGATGTCAGCCTCAAACTTCTTGCCAGCAGCCTGCATAAATTTCCGGGTTAAAGGATGAACAGTTTTAAAGTCCCAAGCACTTTCCAAGCAAAGACACTTGGCACTTGGGGGCTAATGCATATTGAACGTTTCTATCTACAAATTGCCGGTCCAATTGAGTAAGCCGGAACTTAAGTCTACAACATATTCAGTCATAAGTCGTTGACTTGGGGGCTAGCATGGTAGAGGTAACTATGCAGTAAGTAAGAGGACAGAAGAATAATACCTCAGATTTCTGCTGGATCTGGTTCACCATGGCAATCTCTGCGTCCCGGCTCTTGTGCACCTGGCTGACGAAGCCGGAGACGATCTCTCCAATGTTCAAATTGGAGTAGTCGGTGAGGTCCAGGTTAACCCGGCGGGACTCTAGCAGCTCCCCTTTGGCGGAGCACTTGGCCAGCGCGGTAGGTCTCCCCGGCTCAACAAACTCCGTACGGGTGATTACCACGTCCAGGTCGTTTGCTGGTTGAGCCGAGCTGGAGGCCTCCGGGTTAACAGAAGCTTCTGTTGCGGGCTTGCTGGTTGGGGCAGCGGCCTCAGGAGCAGAGGCAGCTGGCGGTTTTTGAGCGGCTGCCTCTGGCTCAGGCAAGTCCGGCTCATCGACCGGCTTGGACTTCTTTGCCCTCTTGGTGAGCTTGGCCTGGGCACTGGAAAGACAGAAAAAGTTAAGCACAATAGTGTAAGTAAAGACAAAGTACAACATGAGATGGTTATCATTACCCGGGCACGGTCTTGAAAGCCGGCAGGCTTGACTGCATAGAGTCACCAGAAGAGGGGGAAGTTTCCTGATAATTTGAGTGAGAAGAGTTGAGCGGTTGACGTATAACACCTGCCAAAGGATGAAAAGGGTACAATTTTGAGATCACCTCGGTCCGGCGTTTCCTTGATGCGTCAGGTAACCCGGAGGAGAGGTCAGTGTTTTTGTCGGTCTGGGTGTGCCGCCGGCTCTCATGAACCTGTCGCTTCAAAATAAATTGAGGGTCTTGATAAGCTAAAGGATGTGAAAAGCTTACTTTCCGGGTTACCCTCTTGGTAAGGGCTCCGAGTCGGAGGAAAGTATTGTTACCTCTTCAACCACCGGGTTACTTGCTCCGGTATCGTCCTATTGATGATCAAATATTGGTAAGGCGGACAGAAATAAATAACAGATACAGCAAGGACTTACAGGCTCAGGGGTTACCTCTGACTCGGAGCTGTCGCTTAATTGCATCAGCTCTGAAGCAGTTGGCCTACTTCCCTTCTTACGGGGAGCGGCTTTCTTGGCGGCTTTCTTCACCTTTCTGGCCTTCTTGGCCGCCTCATGGTCATATTTGACCCGCCAGAACTTGTCATCAGCCTGAAAAATACCATGATGATTTCTTAAAACGATTCAGATGAAAGTTATATACAGAAGAAGATAAAATGTTCAGATCAGCGGCTTACCGCTGGGGCTGGGTTGGTCTTGCAGAAGGGGGCTAACCCGGTCCTCCCGCAGTCTGCCAGGCTCTCGTTCAAGAGAGCCTTGGTCATATCCTCTGCAACGTCTTCAGGAAGATCGTTGCGGCTGTGTCTCCGAGGGTCATCCTTTCGGCCCGTGTACTCGCACATTAAGCCGGGGCGGGGGCTCAATGGGATCACCCGCCAGGAGATCCAGACCCGGACAAGATCGATTCCGTTGAGACCATTGCCCAGGAGAGCCTTGATCTTGTTGATGGTGGGGAGCAGAGGTTGGCGCTCCGCTTGAGTCAGCTTGTCTGACAGTGGGTGAGTCGGCTCCAGACGCGAGGGGCGAAAGCCGGGCAACGGACTCTCATCAGCCGGCGACGTGTCTTGGCAGTAAAACCACGTCAGATTCCAGTCTTTGGGGTGGCTTGGCGGCTCTGCGTAAGGGAAAAGGCAGTCCCTCCGCCGCTGAATGGAGATGCCGCCTAGCTCCAAACTTGGCCCGTTGGCGCACTCGTTCTGACGGTTTAAATAGAAAAGCTCTCTGAAGAGCAGCAGACTGGGCTCTTCTCCAAGGTAAACCTCGCAGAACACTTGGAAATTGCATATGTTGGACACCGAGTTGGGTCCAATATCTTGTGGCCGCAGGTCAAAGAAGTTCAGCACGTCTCTGAAAAACTTTGAGCCGGGCGGTGCGAAGCCCCGGCTCATGTGATCCGCAAAAATGACCACCTCCCCGTCCCTTGGCTGTGGTCTCTCCTCTGATGGGTCGGGGGCACGGTAGGACATGACGTCCTTCTTGGGCAGATAGCCTGACTTGACAAAATCTGCTAACGTCTCGTTGGTGACATTGGACCTCATCCAGTTGCAAGTGATGGAGGCTTTAGGAGCTTTGGGAGGCATGGTGACTGTTGGAAGCCTATGATACAGGGAAAATGTCCGGTTTAATAATGAGCCGGAGGAGACTTACAAGTCAAGGTTTAAGGTGGCAGCTTATGGAGGGGACTAATGATATATGTCTAAGTGCATCGGGTTATCTAAGCCGCTGGTGTGCTTGAGGGTAATTCAAATCGTCTACAGCCTTGTTGTAAGTGAGCCGGAAAATTTTACGGCACGTGGCTTCCTCTGAGCCGGAAGGTTCTACGGCGCGTGGTTTCTTTAAACCGGAAACGTAAGCTGCCATGATTCAATGAGTGCAGTTTTTTACTAAGTATGGTGAAAACAAGTTTCACAGATCGCAATGAAAATTTCGGATCAAAATGGTCGACTAAAGGGAAAATTTTCTAGACCTAAAGCAGACACAGGAGAAGTTCGCAACTTCAAATAGGGATTCTATGCAGTAAAACAGACCTATTTGCATTTGAAATGGGTGCCAAACAAGTTACCGCAGCAGGTTTATATAGGCCTAAGATCTAGAAGGGTAGTAAAAATGAAAACTACCGGAGCTCGTGGGCGACGGCGAAGAACACGGACGAACTGCTCGAACCCTACTGCAGATCTGTTCTATAGGGCAGCCAGGACTTACAGGGGCTGGGGAGTCGCGGAGGTCGCGTTTCTCTGGTCAAATCAGGGTGATGCAGCGGCCTGAGCTGGTGACGATGAGAAGACCCGCGGCGGCGACGGCGGCGGAGCTCGAGCAGCACGGGAACAGTGAGAGGAAGGAGACGACAGAGGAAGGAGAGTGAGAAAGGCCCGTCGGACCGGCCTATTTATAAGGGCGAGCTCATAAGTGGGCGCGAGAAACGAGGAGACCACGGCGTGGTTATCTCCCCATGAAATGCCTCGATTTTCCGGATGGCAGTAAAGATAAGATCCGTTGCGGATCTGGTGGAGTAAAAACGGGCTTAATGGAAGATGATGTCACGGCGGATTACCCGGAGTCCAGAGAATGACGTCACGCCGGGTTATGACCTTCACATAAATGGTAAGCCGGAGATTTTCTTCTGTCGAAAGAGTTGAAGATTGACATGAGCCGGCTCAAATCAATCCGGGGCCTAATGTTGAGGATATAAACCTTAGAGTCACCCGCCAGGAGGGGCCGGGTTACTCGTATGGTCATTGCCAGAAGCCCAGCGCTAAGCTTAAAGACGGTGGGCCAGAGATGGGCTTAAGACCCGGATACGGCTTAAGGCCCGTAGTTGCAATCATTATCAAGGTAGAACTTGTTGTGTAAGGCAAGAATAGTTGAGAGTCCGAGCCGGACACTCTTATGAGCCGGCCGGGACTCTGAGAGCTGCTGGGCGTCAGCCTCCCTATATAAAGGGACGACCCGGCAGCGGTTTAGGGACAAGAGAGATTTCATCGAGAGCCAGGCATAGCAGTTAAGCTCCCTGGTGATCGAAACCCTAATGAATACCACCTCAAACTGGACGTAGGCTTTTACCTTCACCGTAAGGGGCCGAACCAGTATAAACCCTCGTGTTTCTTGTCCCACTTAACCCCTTCAAGCTTCCTAGTTGCGATGGCTCCACGACTAAGTCCTAGCTCGAGGACATCTGCCGTGACAATTCCACGACATACCTCGAAACCTGTCAACAGGTTGCTGCAGGCTTCGTTCAGTCCACTCTCGGCGGACTGAACCTTCTCGATCACCGCACCCATAAGGACACGGTGCTCGTCGACAACGGAGGCACCTCGTAGCGCCTCCATCAGGTTATCCGGCGCCCCTGGATGGACAGGGGCCACCGGTGGAAGCGGCGCACCCCCCTCCTTCAAAGGGGGCTGCTCGCCCGACCCCGGGGCCATATGGGTCTCCTTAATCGTATTCGGCTGAGGGCCGAACTGGATGCGGCCCTCTTCGCCGGTCTCCATGAGGATCGGCTCCCCCATGTGTCCGGCAGCGGAGGTCTCGCCTTGTGGCGCCTCCCGGACAGCATCCTGGGCTCCTCCCCAGTTCGGAGCGGTCCTCCGGGACAACACTTCAGTGTCGTCCCTAGCCCCGGGGGAATAAGCAGGCGGTGGCGACATGCCCGCCATCTCCGACGGAGCCAACGAACCTCCAGATGAGGATCGCTGGATCAGGTCGCAGGCCGGACTTCAATAGTACAGTTAACTACGTCAAGATAATGAAGAGAAAGGGTCGTATGTGTGCATGAGCGAGCCATGTCACTTACGATGCGGCCTGGGGCTTAGTGCAGAGGCGTCGTTCCGGACTGCTGTCAATGTCCCACGTGGTGTTGACCGCTGGGATGCCTTTCCCCTTCTTGGGCGTTTTCGCCTACAGATGCGCCGAAACCGCCCTCTTGTTCTTCCTGTCCTCAGGGGGAGGGTTGTTTTCCTCCTCCTCCTCTTCCTCATCACGTCCGAAGTCCCCTTGCGATGGGGCCACTCTTGGCCCCCTTGGCCTTCTTCTTGGCCTTCTTTTCCGGCGCCTTATAGGGCGCCGGCACCAGCATCTTTGCCAGACGCGGGATGACCGGTTCTTCGGGCAGCGGAGCCGGACACTGGATCTGCTTCACCCACTCCATCCAGTCCTGAAAAAGCAACAATAAAAGCTCAGGCGTCATCCTTGAAACAAACATGTGGAGAATGCATTGGAAATGACATACCTCGCTAGCGAGGTGTTTAGCGTCGTGCCCGCGATCTGAATCTACGGCCGGCGGTTTCTCGTTGCCCTTAAAGAGCAACTTCCATGCACCTTCGTGTGTAGTCTCGAAGAGCCTCACCAGGGTCTGGTGCTTCTTCGGATTGAACTCCCACAGAGGGCAGCTTTGGCGCTGGCACGGAAGGATCCGGCGAACTAGCATCACCTGGATCACATCAACGAGCTTGACGTTCTTGGTTATCATGCTTTGAACGCGTGTCTGCAGTGCTATCAGCTTGTCAGGTGAACAGCAGTCCGGACTCTTCTCGACCCAGGAGGTGAGTTGCATAGGAGCGCCCGAGCGGGATTCGGCAGCTGCGGCCCAGGTGGTGCCGCGAGGTTCTGTGATGTAGAACCACTGCTTCTGCCACTCCTTTACCGTGTCCACAAAAGTACCTTTGGGGTCAGGAGACGTTGGACAGCTTGCTCACCATGGCTCCTCCGCACTCCGCGTGCTGGCCATCCACCACCTTCGGCTTCACGTTGAAGACTTTGAGCCACAGCCCGAAGTGGGGTTGGATGCGGAGGAAGGCCTCACACACGACGATAAACGCCGAGATGTTGAGGAAGGAATTCGGGGACAGATCATGGAAATCTATCTCGTAATAATACATCAGCCCACAGACGAAAGGGTGGATTGGAAACCCTAGCCCGCAGAAGAAATGGGGGATGACCACTACCCTCTCGGTGGGCTTCGGCGTGGGGACGACTTGTCCCTCGGTCGGCAGGCGATGAGTGACCTCCTTCGCCAAATATCCGGCCGCCCGAAGCTTAGTAATGTCCTCCTCCTTGACGGAGGAGACCATCCACTTGCCCTGGCCTCCGGATCCGGACATGGTCGCTCAAGTGGAAAGGAGATGAGAACTTGGGTGCTGGAGCTCGAGATTGGAAAGGCGGAGACAGTGAGAGGGCGTGAGAGAGGAAGAGGGAATCCTTATGCCCTTATAAAGGCAGCAAATATTAAACGCCTCCTCACTTGCCTTAAGATTCGCCTATTCCCAAGGGTTGTATAAACGGCACAGTTGGGTTACCCATGCCCACATTGATGAGAATCCCACGATAAGAGGACATGATCTCTGCTTTGACAAGACGTGCCAATGGCAACCGCGTCTCGGGACGTGGGGTGTCGAACATGAAAGCGGTTTAGAATTATGGCCAGTTAGATGTAATGTCGTGCTGCAAAAAGTTGTCAGCGGGTAGAACTCATGTAAAAATATATTCTCTCTGCGGTTGTGTCTGGTGTGTGTGACAGGTCCGGATTCTATCATCGCATCCGAAGACCATCTTGGAGTTCCGAAGGGGGAACCCGCCTTGCAATGTCGAAGACAATTTGCGCGCCGGACTCCTCGTCATTGAAGCCAGGTTCAGGGGCTACTGAGGGAGTCCTGGACTAAGGGGTCCTCGGGCGTCCGGCCTGTTATCCATGGGCCGGACTAATGGGCTGTGAAGACATGAAGGCCGAAGATTGTACCCGTGTCCGAATTGGACTCTCCTTGGCGTGGAAGGCAAGCTTGGCGACCGATTATGAAGATTCCTTCTTATGTAACCGACTCTATGTAAACCCTAGATCCCCCCGGTGCCTATATAAACCAGAGGGGTAGTCTGGGAAGGAGACATACTCATTACCATAGTCATACAGGCTAGACTTCTAGGGTTTAGCCATTACGATCTCGTGGTAGAGCAACTCTTGTAATACTCATATTCATCAAGATCAATCAAGCAGGAAGTAGGGTATTACCTCCATAGAGAGGGCCTGAAGCTAGGTAAACATCGTGTCCCCCGGCTCCTGTTACCATCGATCCTAGACGCATAGTTCGGGACCCCCTACCCGAGATCCGCCGGTTTTGACACCGACACCCTTTGCCACAAGTTGAGCTTTATAGATAGTGACATTACCGTCCACGTCCATCTTCTTCTTGAAGATCCATTTGTTCTGAATGGCCTTTCGCCCGTCAGGTCATACTTCCGAAGTCCATAATTTGTTTTCATACATAGATCCCATCTCGCATTTCATCGCCTCTAACCATTTGTGAGAATCCGGGCCCACCATCGCTTCTCCATAGCTCGTAGGCTCACCGTTGTCCAACAACATGACCTCTAAGACAGGGTTACCATACCACTCATGAGCTGTACGTACCCTTGTCGACCTACGAGGTTTGATAGTAACTTGATCCAAAGCTTCATGATCATCATCATTAGTTTCCTCTTCAATTGACGTAGGTGTCACAGAAACATCTTTCTGTGTTGCGCTACTCTCTGGTTCAAGTAAAAGTTCAACAACCTCATCAAGTTCTATCTTCCTCCCACTCAATTCTTTCGAGAGAAACTCTTTCTGAGAAAGGACCCATTCTTAGCGACAAATACTTTCACTTCGGATCTGAGATAGAAGGTATACCCAACCGTCTCTTTTGGGTATCGTATGAAGACGCATTTGTCCGCTTTGGGTTCTAGCTTTTCCAGCTGAAGCCTTTTGACATAAGCATCGCAACCCAAACCTTAAGAAATGACAACTTAGGTTTCTTGCCAAACCACAGTTCATACCGTGTCGTCTCCATGGACTTAGATGGTGCCCTATTTAAAGTGACTACATCTGTCTCTAATGCATAACCTCAAAATGATAGTGGCAGATCGGCAAGAGACATCATAGAACACACCATATCCAATAAGGTACGATTACGACGTTCGGACACACCATTACGCTGTGGTGTTCCAGGTGGTGTCAACTATGAAAGAATTCCACATTGTTTTAAGTGATTGCCAAACTCATAACTCAGATACTCTCCCCCTCGATCAGATCTTAGGAATTTGATCTTCTTGTTACGATGATTCTCAACTTCACTCTGAAATTGCTTGAACTTTTCAAACGTCTCAGACTTGTGCTTCATTAAGTAAATATACCCATATCTACTCAAATCATCGGGGAAGGTGATAAAGTAACGATATCCACCGCGCGCGTCAATGCTCATCATACTGCACACATCAGTATGTTTGATTTCCAACAAGTCACTTGTCGTTCCATTGTTCCAGAAAACGGGGTCTTTCAACCGACGAATGGATGCTTAGGTACGACCTAGAAGACCAGCTCACGGTCATCTACACAGACGAGGAGGCGTACTGGTGTTTGCTGGGTACACAAAATTGGGTCCTCATGGGGGATGCAGTACCGCCTACTTCCAGGCCATCGCTAACGGCCGGCGATGCCGTAACTCCATCCCCCTCTTTTGGGACGGAGCGACCCTCCTGCAGTGGCCGGAGGACATCCGGGCCCATGTAGACGACTTTTACAGAGGCCTATTCTCTGCCTCCCCTCGGGGAGGTCTTGCCCTCGCGCAAGACATTTGGCCGGCCCACAGTTACGGCCCCGTTCTCCGAGGTTGAAGTTTGGGCGGCAATTAAGGGCATGAACCCCTCCTCGGCCCCCGGTCTGGATGGCCTCCCAGTGAAGTTCTCCCAGACCTTCTGGGAGGTGATCAAACCAGTGGTCCGGATGGCCTTGTTTGATGAGTTCTTTGTTGGGTCCATTGACCTCGCCGGACTGAACTTTGGGATAATCACCCTCGTCCCCAAAGTGACTGGGGCTTCAGATATCCGCCAGTTATGGCCGATTACGGTGATTAACGTCATCTTCCGCATCCTTGCGAAGGGGTACGCCATTAGGGTGCCAATATTGTCGACCGGATCACTCACCCTGATCAGTCGGCCTTCATCCAGGGCCGTTATATCCTCGACGGAGTCCTGGTGTTCCACGAAGCACTCCATGAGGTTCACACCAAACACCTCAAGGCAGTCTTCCTGAAACCGGATTTCCACAAGGCTTATTACACGGTCAGTTGGTCCTTCCTTCTGGAATGTTTGCTCCGAAAGGGCTTCGACGACAGGTGGGTGACCAGAGTGATGCAAATGGTATCCTCAGGCCGTACCGTGGTGAACATTAATGGCGAGGTGGGCCCATTCTTCCCCACATTCTGTGGGGTATGCCAGGGCGATCCCTTCTCACTGTTCCTGTTCAACATGGTTGTCGATGCTCTGGCAGCCATCCTACATAAAGCCAAGGCTGCGGGTCATATTAAGGGCATAGTCCCGCATCTTTCTGGGGGGAACGGGATCTCCCTTCTCCAACATGTGAATGACACCATTATCATGGTGGAAGGCTCGGCGAACGATATCACAAACTTGAAGTTCCTCCTGTTGTGCTTCCAGCAGATGTCTGGCCTCAGGATCAACTTCGACAAGAGTGCGGTGATGGTCTTGGGATACTCCCAAGACGAGCGACAGAGCATAACGGATCGGCTTAATTTCCAGCTCGGGTGCTTCCCCATGACGTATCTGGGGATACCCATTAGTGACTCCAGGCTCACGGTGGCTGAGCTGCACCCCACGGTGGGGAAGCTTCAGCACCGTATCGAGCCCTAGCAGGGTTGGTGGCTCTCGAAAGCGGCCTGACAGTGCTCATTAACTCGTCCGTCTCCAGCCTACTCTTATTCATCATGAGCTTCTACAGCCTTCCCGAGACTCTCCATCACGAGATTGCCACTGTTCAGGGGTGTTTCTTCTAGGCCGGCGAGGGCGATAAACATAAGTACCACATGGTTTGGTGGTCAGAGATCTGTAAAGCTCGCGACCAGGGCGGGCTTGGGATCATGTCCTCCAAACGCATGAACATAGCCCTCCTGACTCGGTGGCTCTGGCGGATTACCAATGGAGAAGGTGGCCTGTGGCTTCGCCTCATTCAGCAGAAATACCTCCACGGCTAGCCTCTCGCCTTCTGCCAGCGGTTTGGGGGCTCCCATTTATGGCAATCCATCATCCAGCTCCTCCCAGTCCTCCGGATCGGGACCTCGATCGAGGTGGGGTCCGGCACCGCCACACTGTTTTGGTTCGATAGATGGACTAGAGACATACCCCTCGCGGCCCTCTTTACTAACCTGTTCTCCATCGCGGTTGCCCCGCGGATTTCTGTCGTGATAACCCTTACTGACTTAAGGCAACTCGCGTTCCGGACACCTTGTGGTACTATCATTATCAACTTGTGACGCCCCCGATTCAATCATACACTAATCATACACGTAAACGTGTACGATCAAGATCAGGGACACGCGAAGATATCACAACACAACTCTAAAAATAAATAAAAGTAATACAAGCTCCATATTACAAGCCAGGGGCCTCGAGGGCTTGAATACATAGCTCGATACATAAACGAGTCAGCGGAAGCAACAATATCTGAGTACAGACATAAGTTAAACACATTTTGCCTTAAGAAGGCTAGCATAAACATCAACGATCGAAGAGGCAAGGCCTCCTACCTGGGACCTCCTAACTACTCATGGTCGTCGGCGGGATCCATGTAGTAGTAGGCACCCTCGGGGTGGTAGTAGTAGTCGACTGGGGTGGCATCTGGCTCCTGGGATCCACCATCTGGCCGCGACAACCAGAAAGAAGAAAGAAGGGGGGAAAGGGGGAGCAAAGCAACCGCGAGTACTCGCAAGCATCAGATCTATACTAAGTATGCATTGGTATAAAATGGAAGGGTTGTATCTGTGGACTGAACTGCAGAATGCCAGAATAGAGGGGAAGGCCTAGCCTATCGAAGACTAGAATCTTCAAGCAGATCCAAGCATCTTGCGGCATGTAGAAGTGCAAAGAATAGCATTTTAATATTAACAAGCATGTTGTAGTAACAAAGCCCAGAGATCCTTCCTCGACTCCCTGTGAGGAAGCAATCCCGGGGCCACATATCCAGCACATATCAGGTATCCATTTCTAGTTGTATAAGATCAGGATATAAGTCTGAACGTCCATTACCGTGGACACGGTATTCGAATATATGTCTTCCCTGCAGGGGTGCACCACGTTTTCCAACACGCTTGATTACTCTGGCCGGACACACTTTTCTTGGTCAATGCCCGGCCTCGGAAGATCAACACGTCGCAGCCCTACCTAGGCTCAGCAGAGAGGTCCCCGCCGGTCTACATCCTAAGCACTTCGGGGTCTGGGCCCATCGCCCGTTGCACTCCGGGTCGTTGTGCGCAAGGGGATACCAGCACCACCCGTGAAGTGGATGGCACGATCCGGCCCGGCCACAATGCTGAACTGGACGTCTGACAAAGCTTCGGTTGATACCAGGACGTCGCGGCCCATAACTATTCTCGCGTGGTGGTTAGTGCGTAAAGGCCAGAGGCCAATTCAAAACAAATACCCAAACCTGTTAGTGCATTAACAATTGAAGTAGTGACGGCTGTCGGGACAAGTCCGGAGCTATCACCCCCTCCTGGGTGATACCGCTAAACAGCCAGCCGCCACCGTCACATCGCACGGGTGCTCTCCGGGCCTGCCCGGCTTTCACAACGGTCTCAAGTGAAGTCAAGGTAACTGTGTGTCCAGACATCAAGGGGAAAAACCCGAGGAATCACCCCCGGTGGATTCCACTCAATGTAATCATCAAGGTGAACGTAAGAGGGACCACCCTCAAGGTTCACACTTGAGGTGTTGCACGTCAGAACCGTATCAGAATGGTGAAGGAGGAAATCACCCTCATTGACCACGACCGAATAGCTACACTACAGAGATCTCATCAGGAGTGATGTATGAGGTTCCACCCTCGGCACTCGATGGTAACTCTACAGAGTCAAGCAACAAAAAGAGGCGTGATGTGATGTGAGGTGTCGGGCTCTGGTCGTCGATCACGTTGATCGAGTCGTCGATGATGAAGCAGGGGCAACAAGGACAAGGTGGTGGTCACTGATGGATCTCTAACCAGCCTATACTAAGCAGTTTAGGATAAGGAGGTAGGTAACAATAGCAGGTACAAAAGCAGGCTATGCATCAGAATAGGAGCAATCAATTACAGTAGCCAAATCTAATGCAAGCATGAGAGAATGGAATGGGCAATATTGGGATGATCAAAGGGGGGCTTGCCTGGAAGCTCCGCTGAAAGGGAAGAAGAGTCGTCGGTGATGTAGTCGATCACCGCGGCATCGGCAGCGGTCTCGGGGTCTACTGGAGAGAAGAGGGGGTAGAAACAGTAAATACAGAGCAAGCAAGTGCATAACAGGACAACGGGCAGAGCTAGACGTGTTCTAACGCGGTGCTACACGTTACCGGTGAAGGGGATAACATCCGAGAATGCTTTCCCGAAGTTTAGCATTTTCGGACAGATGAAACAGAGGGGAAAGTTCCATGTTCGCTATGATAGGGGCATGTGACAGATGAACGGAGAGTGTATTCAGATTCGTCTCGCCGTTCTGAGCAACTTTCATGTATAAAACATTTTCATCCGAGTTACGGATTATTTTATATGATTTTTCAAAGATTAAACAATATCCTAAAATTATTATTAATTCGAAATAAATAGTTAAAATGCTATGTGCACCCAGATCTGTGTACGCACAGGTGTACCAGAGGGTGACATGCAGGTCCAGGAGGTCCCAGTTGACCAATCAACATTTGACTGGTCAACAAGGGGTGGGGCCCCCTGTCATTGACTATTCTATCTAACTATAGTTTTAAATTAACTAATCTACTTCATTAGGTTAATTAAGATTAACCAATTAAGTTGATTAACCGTTTAATTAATTAATTAATTAATTTCATTAATTTTTTTAACATTTCTTTTTTATCTAAAGAGGGGTGTGGGGCCCCGAACGTCCACGGGAGAGGGGACGCGCCAGGTCGCCGGTGCGGCGCCGGCGCCGGAGGTGGCCGCGGGCAACTGCAAGCGTGCGAGGGCGAGGTGGCGCGGCAGGGGAGGCTGTGCGGGGCGGCCGCGGCACATGCGGGCAGCAGAGCGCCGGCGAGG
>NC_057796.1:129006670-129047871 GCF_018294505.1 Triticum aestivum
GTAGGCACGGCCAGCGCTGGGGCGACGTGGGCGGCACAACGGTGCGGCCGGGGACGCGAAAGGCGGTGGCGGGCGGCTGCAGCGGCGCGGCAGGAGTGCAGTGCAGCAGGAGGAAGCAGAGGGCGGCTGCGGAGGTGAGGCTATGGCGGGCGGCGGCAGTCGTGAGCGCAGAGCAACAGGGAGCAGCGACCGCGGGGCTGCGTGGGCGTCGCCGGAGTGGGGCGAGCAGGGCGAGGCCGTGCGAGGACTGTGGTGGCTGGGCTGGGCATCTAACACGCAAGACGCAGCAGCAGGGGCGGAGCGACGGCGTGCAGACGTTGAGCGGCGACCGTGGTGCGAGGCCGACGGAGCGGGGGAAACAGCGGTGAGCAGGCTACGGATCGATGGCGTATAAACGGAGGAAGGTAGAGGGGCAGGTGCTCATGTTGCGGCACACGGAGGCGGTTGGGGGGCTTAGTAGCGCAGGGCGGTGGCCGAAGTCGAAGGCAACGGGGCGAGCCGATGAAGAAGAGGGAGCGGGCGCCGTCTTGGAGGTCCTTGGCACCGTCACGGTGGTGTAGACGGGCCACGGAGTACGGCGGTTCTTCTGGGAAGGATCTCAGGCGGCGCCGAGAACGGTGGATGCTCGGTCGACAGTGCTCGTGGCGAGGCGACGTCGAGCGCGGGTGGATCTGGGGGGAGAGAACGACGAGGGAGAGAGGGGGGCGAAGTGGATGAGAACAGGAGAGGGAATCGAGGGGGCAGGGGCGCTGGAGGCCTTATCCTCTCAAGGCGCTGCCGACAAGAGGGTGCGGCGGGGACCACGGGTGCGGTCGGGTGCGCCCGAGGAACAGGGGAGGGGAGGACCTGGTGCAGGGGAGCTGGGCTGGACCAGGTGGTCTTGGCCCAGGGAAAAGGCCGGGACCTTTTCTTCTGATTTATTTATTTATTTCTGTTTATTGTTTTCTATTTAGTTTCTTTTCATTTTGTTTAAGAAAATATCTAAACAACACCCAAATTAGCATTACTAGATATACCACTGCCACAAAAAGTTTGACGTTCAAATAAAAATAGTTTAGTATTTTTTTTAATGTAAAAAAATATTTATATAATTGTTTTAGCCAGTGTTTTAGTTAGTTTAGGGCATTTAATCAATTTGCAAAAAATGTTGGCCGACCACCATAATTAGTTATGGAATATTTGCCACATATTGAACATTTTATTTTGCATGTTTGAGAAATTTGAATTTTGGACTTTAATTTGAATTTGAATTGAATTATGATTTGGATCAAGCGAGGATTAGCAATAGTAATGTGATGACATGGCACCATTAATGGGGGATTACTGTAGCTTAATTATTCGGGCATCACACAACTGTACATCTTTTGGCATTAGTGTTATGAACATGTGTATCATCACTATCGAGCTTCATTAAGAATAAACCCCTCACAATGGGTGCGTGACCATAAAAGATATTACCCATATAAATAGTGTTGCGGAACACAGTAATTTCAAAAAAATTCCTAGGCACACGCAAGATCCATCTAGGTGATGCATAGCAACGAGAGGGGAGAGTATTGTCCACGTACCCTCATAGACCGAAAGCGGAAGCGTTATGACAACGCGGTTGATGTAGTTGTACGTCTTCACGATCCAACCGATCCTAGCACCGAAGGTACGGCACCTCCGCTATCTACACACGTTCAGCTCGGTGACGTCCCACGAACTCTAGATCCAGCTAAGGTCGAGGGAGAGTTTTGTCAGCACGACGGGGTGGTGACGGTGATGATGAAGCTACCGGCGCTGGGCTTCGCCTAAGCACTGCAATGATATGACCGAGGTGGAAATCTGTGGAGGGGGGCACCGCACACGACTAAACAATCAACTTGTGTGTCTATGGGGTGCCCCCTCCCCTGTATATAAAGGAGTGGAGGAGGGGAGGGCTGGCCCTCTCATGGCGCGCCCAAGGGGGGAGTCCTACTCCCGGTGAGAGTACGATTCCCCCTGCCCTAGTTGGAGTAGGAGAGACGGAGAAGGAAAGGGGGCCGGCCCCCACCCCAATTCGGATTGGGCTTGGGGGGGCGCCCCCACCTTGGCCGCCTCCTCCTCTCTCCCACTAAGGCCCAATAAGGCCCATACACTCCCCGGGGGGTTCCGGTAACCCCCCGGCGGTACTCCAGTAAATGCCCGAACTCACCCGGAACCATTCCAATGTCCAAACATAGCCTTTCAATATATCGATCTTTATGTCTCGACCATTTCGAGACTCCTCGTCATGTCCATGATCACATCCGGGACTTCGAACAACCTTCGGTACATCAAAACACATAAACCCATAATACCAATCATCATCAAACGCTAAGCGTGCGGACCCTACGGGTTCAAGAACTATGTAGACATGACCGAGACTCATCTACGGTCAATAACTAATAGCGGAACCTGGATGCTCATATTGTTTACTACACATTCTATGAAGATCTTTATCAGTCAAATCGCATAACAACATACGTTGTTCCCTTTGTCATCGGTATGTTACTTGCCCGAGATTCGATCGTCGGTATCTCAATACCTAGTTCAATCTCGTTACCGGCAAGTCTCTTTACTCGTTCTGTAATGCATCATCCCGTAACTAACTCATTAGTCACATTGCTTGCAAGGCTTATAGTGACGTGCATTTCCGAGAAGGCCCAGAGATACCTCTCTGACAATCGGAGTGACAAATCCTAATCTCGATCTATGCCAACTCAACAAACACCATCGGAGACACCTGTAGAGCATCTTTATAATCACCTAGTTACGTTGTGATGTTTGATAGCACACTAAGTGTTCCTCCGGTATTCGGGAGTTGCATAATCTCATAGTCATAGGAACATGTATAAGTTATGAAGAAAGCAATAGCAACAAACTAAACGATCATCGTGCTAAGCTAACGGATGGGTCAAGTCAATCACATCATTCTCTAATGATGTGATCCCGTTAATCAAATGACAACTCATGTCCATGGCTAGGAAACCTAACCATCTTTGATTAACGAGCTAGTCAAGTAGAGGCATACTAGTGACACTCATTTTGTCTATGTATTCACACATGTACTAAGTTTCTGGTTAATACAATTCTAGCATGAATAATAAACATTTATCATGATATAAGGAAATATAAATAACAACTTTATTATTGCCTCTAGGGCATATTTCCTTCAGTCTCCCACTTGCACTAGAGTCAATAATCTAGATTACATAGTAATGATTCTAATACCCATGGAGTCTTGGTGTTGATCATGTTTTGCTCGTGAGAGAGGCTTAGTCAACGGGTCTGCAACATTCCGATCCGTATGTATCTTGCAAATCTCTATGTCTCCCTCCTTGACTTGGTCACGGATGGAATTGAAGCGTCTCTTGATGTGCTTGGTTCTCTTGTGAAATCTGGATTCCTTTGCCAAGGCAATTGCACCAGTATTGTCACAAAAGATTTTCATTGGACCCGATGCACCAGGTATGAGACCAAGATCGGATATGAACTCCTTCATCCAGACTCCTTCATTTGCTACTTCCGAAGCAGCTATGTACTCCGCTTCACACGTAGATCCCGCCACGACGCTTTGCTTGGAAGTGCACTAACTGACAGCTCCACCATTCAATAAAAATACGTATCCGGTTTTGTGACTTAGAGTCATCCGGATCAGTGCCAAAGCTTGCATCGACGTATCCGTTTACGACGAGCTCTTTGTCACCTCCATAAACGAGAAACATATCCTTTGTCCTTTTCAAGTATTTCAGGATGTTCTTGACCATTGTCCAGTGATCCACTCCTGGATTACTTTGGTACCTCCCGGCTAAACTAATAGCAAGGCACACATCAGGTCTGGTACACAGCATTGCATACATGATAGAACCTATGGCTGAAGCATAGGGAATGACTTTCATTTTCTCTCTATCTTCTGAAGTGGTCGGGCATTGAGTCTGACTCAATTTCACACCTTGTAACACAGGCAAGAACCCTTTCTTTGCTTGATCCATTTTGAACTTCTTCAAAACTTTATCAAGGTATGTTCTTTGTGAAAGTCCAATTAAGCGTCTTGATCTATCTCTATAGATCTTGATGTCCCAATATATAAGCAACTTCACCGAGGTCTTTCATTGAAAAATTCTTATTCAAGTATCCTTTTATGCTATTCAGAAATTCAGTATCATTTCCGATCAACAATATGTCATCCACATATAATATCAGAAATGCTACAGAGCTCCCACTCACTTTCTTGTAAATACAGGCTTCTCCAAAAGTCTGTATAAAATCATATGCTTTGATCACACTATCAAAGCGTATATTCCAACTCCGAGATGCTTGCACCAGTCCATAAATGGATCGCTGGAGCTTACACACTTTTTTAGCACCTTTTGGATCGACAAAACCTTCTGGTTGCATCATATACAACTCTTGTTTAAGATATCCATTAAGGTATGCAGTTTTGACATCCATTTGCCAAATTTCATAATCATAAAATGCGGCAATTGCTAACATGATTCGGACGGACTTAAGCATCGCTATGGGTGAGAAGGTCTCATCGTAGTTAACTCCTTGAACTTGTCGAAAACCTTTCGCAAGAAGTCGAGCTTTGTAGACAGTAACATTATCGTCAGCGTCCGTCTTCTTCTTGAAGATCCATTTATTCTCTATGGCTTGCCGATCATCGGGCAAGTCAACCGAAGTCCACACTTTGTTCTCATACATGGATCCCATCTCAGATTTCATGGCCTCAAGCCATTTTGCGGAATCTAGGCTCATCATCGCTTCCTCATAGTTCGTAGGTTCGTCATGGTCAAGTAACATGACCTCTAGAACAGGATTACCATACCACTCTGGTGCGGATCTTACTCTGGTTGACCTACGAGGTTCGGTAGTAACTTGATCAGAAGTTTCATGATCATCATCATTAGCTTCCTCACTTACTGGTGTAGGAATCACTGGAACTGATTTCTGTGATGAACTACTTTCCAATAAGGGAGCAGGTACAATTACCTCATCAAGTTATACTTTCCTCCCACTCACTTCTTTCGAGAGAAACTCCTTCTCTAGAAAGGATCCATTCTTAGCAACGAATATCTTGCCTTCAGATTTGTGATAGAAGGTGTACCCAACAGTCTCCTTTGGGTATCCTATGAAGACACATTTCTCCGATTTAGGTTCGAGCTTATCAGGTTGAAGCTTTTTCACATAAGCATCGCAGCCCCAAACTTTAAGAAACGACAACTTGGGTTTCTTGCCAAACCATAGTTCATAAGGCGTGGTCTCAACGGATTTAGATGGTGCCCTATTTAACGTGAATGCAGCCGTCTCTAAAGCATAACCCCAAAACGATAGCGATAAATCAGTAAGAGACATCATAGATCGCACCATATCTAATAAAGTACGATTACGACGTCCAGACACACCATTACGCTGTGGTGTTCTGGGTGGCGTGAGTTGCGAAACTATTCCGCATTGTTTCAAATGAAGACCAAACTCGTAACTCAAATATTCTCCTCCATGATCAAATCGCAGAAACTTTATTTTCTTGTTACGACGATTTTCCACTTCACTCTGAAATTCTTTGAACTTTTCAAATGTTTCAGACTTATGTTTCATCAAGTAGATATACCCATATCTGCTCAAATCATCTGTGAAGGTAAGAAAATAACGATACCCACCACGAGCAGCAACACTCATCAGACCGCATACATCAGTATGTATTATTTCTAGCAAGTCTGTTGCTCGCTCCATTGTTCTGGAGAACGGAGTCTTAGTCATCTTGCCCATGAGGCATGGTTCACAAGCATCAAGTGATTCCAAAGGCCCATCAGCATGGAGTTTCTTTGTAGCAACCAGACCTCAAACAGTCTAGTCTCCGTGCATCAGTGTCATCCCTGGATCGGTAATGCTGACACGCACAGTACTTTGAAGGATTTATAACAGAGTAGCAATCACACACTTATTACATCGAATAGTTCAAGAGAACTCAATACAAATGAATATGGCTTAACGCCATCTTAATACGATAACAGCGGAAGGCTTGGAAGATAAAGTGAGTCCATCAACTCCAATGGCATCACTGAGTATAAGACCACGACCTAAGGCTCCGTATGCTCTTCTTCATTCTTTGAATAGACCAGAATATCATCACTGAACACTACGACGAACTTATCCAAAAACTCCATAAACACTTTGTTCATCATGTTCATGAAATAGGCAGGTGCATTAGTCAGGCCAAATGACATAATGGTGTACTCATATAGCCCATATCTTGTGGTAAAAGCTGTCTTGGGTATATCCTGCTCTCGAATCTTCAACTGGTGGTATCCTGACCGTAGATCAATCTTGGAAAATACTTTAGCTCCTTGTAGTCGGTCAAACAGATCATTGATCATCGGAAGTGGGTACTTGTTCTTGATTGTTACTTCATTCAAACCATGATAATCAACAACCATCCTCAACGATCCATCTTTCTTCTCCACTAGAAGTACGGGTGTTCCCCAAGGTGACGAACTTGGGCGAATATATCCTTTATCCAGTAACTCCTTAATCTGCTTCTTAATTTCTTCCAAATCCTTAGCGGGCATCCTGTACGGTCTCTTAGATATTGGCCCTGTGTCTGGCAAAAGCTCAATCAAAAACTCAATGTCTCTATCCGGTGGCATGCCTGGCAACTCCTTTGGAAATACGTCAGGGAAATCCTTCACCACTAGTACTTCCTCCTGTACAACTCCTGATAAGGAATTTACTTGAGTCCTCTTCGGCACATGCTGGGATACATACTTAATCCTTCTTCCTTCTGGGGTAGTAAGCAAGATCGTCTTACTGGCGCAATCGATGTTTCCTCCATACATCGATAGCCAATCCATTCCCAAAATCACATCCAAACCTTGCGACTCCAAAACTATTAGGTCTGAGGGGAAAACATGCCTACCTATGGCCAATGGCAACTGAAAACATCCTTGGCTTGCCATATACTCTGCTCCTGGCGAGGTTACTAACATAGGTGTGCTAAGAACTTTGGTGGGCAACTTAAACTTATCCAAAAATCCCCTTGATATGTATGAATGCGATGCACCAGTATCGAAAAGAACGATTGCAGTAAATGAATTAACCAAAAACTTACCTATTACTGCATCGGGCTGTGCTTCAAGCTCCTCCACGTTAACTTGGTTCACCTGTCCCCTGTTGAAAGGGTTCGGCTTCTTCCCCGAGCTTCCATTGCCATTTCCATTCTTTGCTTCCGGACAATCAGTGGCATAATGTCCAGTCTTCTGGCACTTGAAACAGGTAACGTGACTTAGATCCCTCTTGGCTGGGGTTGATGGGTTGGTACGATTCTGTCCGTTGCTTCCTCCGTTCCCATTGCCATTCTTGGGGCCACTATGATTGTGCGAGCTCCCTCCATTGTGATTGTGACCTCCATGGTTATGCTGAAGGTGTCCTCCCGAGTTCGGGGTAAAACGAGGCTTTTGATGAGCTCCTGTACTGTACTTTCCTTGTCCATACTTCCTCTTACGGCTCTCAATCTGCTGCTGCTTCCCTTCAATCATGAGAGCTCTGTCTACCAACTCCTGGTAGTTGTTAAAAGTTGCCACCATCAACTGCATGCTCGGCTCATCATTCAGTCCTTCCAGAAACTTCTCCTGCTTAGCTGCATCCGTAGCAACGTCATCTGGGGCATAACGTGCTAACTTACTAAAATCCTCCACATACTGGCCAACGGTACGTCCTCCTTGGCGTAAGTTGCAAAACTCACACTTCTTCATGGCCATAGCTCCTGCTGAAACATGGGCAGTACGAAAAGCTTGCTGAAACTGGTCCCATGTGACAGTGTCAATGGGGTGAGTGGCTGTGTAATTCTCCCACCATGATGCTGCGGGTCCATCAAGCTGATGTGCGGCAAAACACACTCTCTCCGCATCTGTGCATCCTGCAGTGGTCAGCTCCCTTCCAACCGTGCGGAGCCAATCATCTGCCACAATCGTCTCAGTGCTACTGGAGAACACCGGTGGATTTAGCCTAAGAAAACGGGCTAAGTGATCAACAGGTGGTGGTGGTGGTGCATTGTTGTTGTTGTTGTTGCCTTGGTTCTGAACTAGCACTTGCATCAGGGCATTCTGCTGCTGAATCAACTGAGTGATCTCCGGTGGGAAAACAAATCTGGTGTCGCGTCTCGGAGGCATCTGATGGGTTTAGAAAAGATGAGAAAATAGAATAGAATGAGGTCTAGAGGGAAAACACTACCCATATGTATAAGAGACAAACACAATCATATCACTTCAATCAATTCACACAAGGCATACAATTGATCTAACTATCGTTACAAAGTGTTTGGACTATACTATATATATGGTGGAATACTACTACTAATTTGGTGGTCTACTAGAAAAATTGCTCAGTCGAAGACTCCACGGTATCTCCTCCGGCTTCATCCTCCAAATCATCATCACTGGGGTCCGAGTCGGTCTCGTCGATGATGATGTAATTCTCTGGGCAAGAAGAATCGTCGTCATCTCCTCCTGGTGCTGGGTCTCCCAAGAAAACTTCTAGCTTCTTTGTCAGGTCGCCATTCTTCTCTACTAGTGCGACGATTTCCTCCATATATTCCTCGCGTGTAGCCTTGAGTTCTTCCTCCAGTTCCATGATCCTAGTCTTTGCCTTCTTCAGATCTATCATGTCTACGCACATCTGGTTCTCCTGGCAATGAATGTGCTGGTTTAACTCCTGGATGAAAGCTGCAATAGATCTATCCTTCCTGGTACTGATCATCTCCCATTGCTTGTCTCGGCGCCCACAAATCTGATAGATACTATCCTTGAGATTACTGTAGTAAACTTCTCCAATGCGTCCCACGGTGATGTGGGCTGCCATGCTCTTTCCTAAACTCCAGGTTGGTGCATCAAAGTAAAACTCTATGGGCTCAGTGACTGGCGTGAACGTCATTCCTGGAACTTGAACTTGAATCATCCAGCGCTCCTCTTCTGGTAGTGTGGCGTTGTAGGTCCCGGTGAAGCTTGGTATTCCGATGTTCAGGTACTTAGTAACTTCCTTCAAGTGTCGTCCAAAAGGTGTATCCTCATCTGGTTGCACGAACTTGTTCCTTGCATCCGCCATCCTAAAAGAGTGGAAGAAAGGAGAGGAGTCAGAAATGAGAAGAGAGTAGTGATCTAGGGCTTTAGCTTAGTGGTCGTGTCCTACAGTCAGCGTGTGCTCTGATACCATCTCTGTAGCGACCAGACCTCAAACAGTCTAGTCTCCGTGCATCAGTGTCATCCCTGGATCGGTAATGCTGACACACACAGTAGTTTGAAGGATTTATAACAGAGTAGCAATCACACACTTATTACATCAAATAGTTCAAGAGAACTCAATACAAATAAATATGGCTTAAGGCCATCTAAAAATGATAACAGCAGAAGGCTTGGAAGATAAAGTGAGTCCATCAACTCCAACGGCATCACTGAGTATAAGACCACGACCTAAGGCTCCTTACTCGTCGTCTGAAAAGTCTGCAACATGATACGTTGCAGCCCGAAAACGGGTCAGCACATGGAATATGCTGGCAATGTAACACATAAAGAGTAATGAACAGAATAATGCTATCACTACATGCATATTTGGCTGGTGGATAGCTCTATGGTTACAGTTTTGCGAAAAGCCAATTTTTCCCTACCACAAAGGAATAAATTTTATTTAACTATCATTGAGAAGGTACCTCCAACTCAATCCCAATTAAGAACGTGATTAACCCAATCAAATTAAATTAAGTAACATGATGATGAGATTCACATGATAATCCAAGAACTAGATACTCAAGATGTCCAGAACCGGGGACACGGCTAACCATGATTAGATTGTACACTCTGCAGAGGTTTGCGCACTTTTCCCCACAAGACTCGATCGCCTCCGCTTGATTTCTCACACTACAAGGTGTTTGAGAAACGGATGACCGAGACACAGTCTTTCAGAAACAATAACTCTTTACTCCGGGTGGACAGTTACACCTACTTTCCCCTACATCTGCTAGCCCACCTCTTCAAGAGGTCATGTAACCTACTCAACTATGCTAGAGCCCATAATAGCTTGTGGCTGCACACGGAAGTTTCTAGAATGAATAATCTCATGATCCCTTTGAGCCTGGGTGGCGGTCCATAGGATGATCACATGGGTACTCCGGGATATCCAGAAATACAGGCAACACTGGATTCTCCAGGTGCCTCAATCCACCCAGATGTTTATTTAAGTAGAAACCTTAAGTTGAACCATAAATTAATAATCTCACATCTGTCATGAAGAATTCACCCAAACCCAATCCACGTCTACGAGCATAGCATAGCAATATAAGCAAACGTAGAAGTAACTCCCAAAGGTTTGATGATAAACATGGCAATAGGTACTACCTCTTCTACTTCCCAAAACCCACATATTAATCAGATCCAAATCATGCAATTGTTTGAGGATTGATCTAATGCAATAAAACTGGGTGGTAAAGAGGTATGATCAAAGTGTTACTTGCCTTGTTGATGGTCCGTGAAACCTAGAGACTCGTAGTAGCACGCTTCGCACTCCGGGTACTCTATCACAAACAAACAATACATACATAAGCAATCAAGCAAGGGTGCACGGGTAAAACTCGAAATAAGAGATCTAACCAGAAAGTTCAACTTAAGAACTCCGGTTTGCAAAAAGAACCAAATCGAACGAAGCAACGAAACTCAAACGGCGAAAGAAACAAGCTTCGTTTATTAATCTGGACCTAAGTCAAATTTTACAGTAGCAAAAACTTGTTTGAGTTGGTTAAACGAAAACAGGGTTTTGAGATGAAACTCTAGGCGCTTGAATCGCCTGATTCCGATAAACGAGCGAAAAGTTATACTAAAACGAAAAACAGATCGGAAATCGCGATCAGAAATAATCGCAGAAAATCCGAGAAAAAGAAAAACTGACAAACAGGCTAACGAACGAACGCTCGCTGTCTGTGAAAAAAAGAAAACCGTACGTTAAAATGAACGAACGAACGAGTGTTCACTAAATAAACTAAACCGAAAAAACAGATCTAGGGTTTTTTTATAAAACCGAACGAAAAACTGGACGGGAAAACCGAATGGTTTTCTCGATGAAAACCGCCGGCGGCGGGGCGGCGGCTACCTCCGGCGAGGGGCGGCGGGGTCGGCGGGCGGCGGGGTCGGGTGGCGGAACTCCGGCGTCGGGCGGCGGGGTCGGCGGCGGCGGCGGATCGGGCTTAGGGTTAGGGTTTCGGCGGCTCGGGCGGCTTGGGCTATCGGGTCCGGGGCGGCGGCTTATAAAGGCATGGCCAGGCGGAGTCCTGGCCGAACACGGCCCAAAGTCGGTTTCATGATTTTTATAAATAATTTAACACAGAAAAACAAATAAAAGAAATACTAAACGGACTCCAAAAATCCCGAAATAAATTTTCCCCAACTTCTAAAATCAAGCCGGACAAGATGAACATTTATTTGGGGCCTAAATGCAATTTTGAAAAATGCGTATTTTTCCTAATTCAAATAAAATCAAATAAAATCCAATAAAAATCAAATATTTTTTTTAATATTTTTCCTCCAGTATTTCATTATTTGTGGAGAAGTCATTTTATCCCCTCTCATATATTTTGATATGAAATATTTTCGGAGAGAAAAATAATAAAAACAAATGATCCTATTTTCAAAATTTGAGAAAACCCAAATATGAAAATAACGAAATCCCCAACTCTCTCCGTGGGTCCTTGAGTTGCATGGAATTTCTAGGATCGCAAATCAAAATGCAATAAAGTATGATATGCATGATGATCTAATGTATAACATTCCAAATTGAAAATTTGGGATGTTACATTCTTCCTGCACTTTACACCAATATGACCTAAATGATAGTGCCACAAATAAGTAGCACTATCATTATTAAAGTTATATCTTTTGGCTTCAATACTATGAACATGTGTATCACTACTATCAAGATTTAGTAAAAATAGACGACTCATCAAGGGTGCATGACCATAAAAGATATTATTCATATAAATAGAACAACCATTATTCTCTGATTTAAATGAATAACCGTCTCGCATCAAACAAGATCCAGATATAATATTCATGCTTAACACTGACACCAAATAACAATTATTCAGGTCTAAAACTAATCCCGAAGGTAGATGTAGAGGTAGCGTGCCGACGGCGATCACATCGACGTTGGAACCATTTCCCACGCGCATCGTCACCTCGTCCTTAGCCAATCTTCGCTTAATCTATAGCCCCCGTTTCGATTTGCAAATATTAGCAACAGAACCAGTATCAATTACCCAGGCGCTACTGCAAGCATTAGTAAGGTACACATCAATAACATGTATATCAAATATACCTTTCACTTTGCCATCCTTCTTCTCCGCCAAATACTTGGGGCAGGTCCGCTTCCAGTGACCAGACCCTTTGCAGTAGAAGCACTCAGTCTTAGGCTTAGGTCCAGACTTGGGCTTCTTCACTTGAGCAGCAACTTGCTTGTCATTCTTCTTGAAGTTCCCCTTCTTCCCTTTACCCCTTTTCTTGAAACTGGTGGTCTTATTGACCATCAACACTTGATACTCCTTCTTGACTTCTACCTCCGCAGCCTTTAGCATTGCGAAGAGCTCGGGAATCGTCTTATCCATCCCTTGCATATTATAGTTCATCACGACGCTCTTGTAGCTTGGTGGCAGTGATTGAAGAATTCTGCCAATGACACTATCATCAGGAAGATTAACTCCCAGTTGAGTCAAGTGGTTGTGGTACCCAGACATTTTGAGTATATGTTCACTAACAGAACTATTCTCCTCCATTTTGCAGCAATAGAACTTATTGGAGACTTCATATCTCTCAATCCGGGCATTTGCTTGAAATATTAACTTCAACTCCTGGAACATCTCATATGCTCCATGATGTTCAAAACGTTGTTGAAGTCCCGGTTCTAAGCCGTAAAGCATGGCACACTGAACTATCGAGTAGTCATCAGCTTTGCTCTGCCAGACATTCATAACATCTGGCATTGCTCCTGCAGCAGGTTTGTCACCTAGCGGTGCTTCGAGGACGTAATTCTTCGGTGCAGCAATGAGGATAATCCTCAAGTTACGGACCCAGTCCGTGTAATTGCTACCATCATGTTTCAACTTAGCTTTCTCTAGGAACGCATTAAAATTCAACGGAAAAACATCACATCCATCTATCTACAACAACATAGACATGCAAAATACTATCAGGTACTAAGTTCATGATAAATTAAAGTTCAATTAATCATATTACTTAAAAACTCCCACTTAGATAGACATCCCTGTAATCATCTAAGTGATCACATGATCCATATCAATTAAACCATGTCCGATCATCACGTGAGATGGAGTAGTTTTCAATGGTGAACATCACTATGTTGATCATATCTACTATATGATTCATGCTCGACCTTTCGGTCTCAGTGTTCCGAGGCCATATCTGCATATGCTAGGCTCGTCAAGTTTAACCCGAGTATTCTACATGTGCAAAACTGGCTTGCACCCGTTGTATGTGAACGTAGAGCTCATCACACCCGATCATCACGTGGTGTCTCGGCACGATGAACTATAGTAACGGTGCATACTCAGGGAGAACACTTATACCTTGAAATTTAGTGAGAGATCATCTTATAATGCTACCGCCGAACTAAGCAAAATAAGATGCATAAAGGATAAACATCACATGCAATCAATATAAGTGATATGATATGGCCATCATCATCTTGTGCCTTTGATCTCCATCTTCAAAGCACCGTTATGATCACCATCGTCACCGGCTTGACACCTTGATCTCCATCGAAGCATCATTGTCGTCTCACCAACTATTGCTTCTACGACTATCGCTACCGCTTAGTCATAAAGTAAAGCAATTACGAGGCGATTGCATTTCATACAATAAAGCGACAACCATATGGCTCCTGCCTGTTGCCGATAACTATGTTACAAAACATGATCATCTCATACAATAAAATTTAGCATCATGTCTTGACCATATCACATCACAACATGCCATGCAAAAACAAGTTAGACGTCCTCTACTTTGTTGTTGCAAGTTTTACGCGGCTCCTACGGGCTGAGCAAGAACCGTTCTTACCTACGCATCAAAACCACAACGATTTTTCGTCAAGTTTGTTGTTTTAACCTTCAACAAGGACCGGGCGTAGTCAGACTCGATTCAACTAAAGTTGGAGAAACAGACACCCACTAGCCACCTGTGTGCGAAGCACGTCAATAGAACCAGTCTCGCGTAAGTGTACGCGTAATGTCGGTTTGAGCCACTTCATCCAACAATACCGCCGAATCAAAGTATGACATGCTCGTAAGCAGTATGACTATTATCGCCCACAACTCTTTATGTTCTACTCGTGCATATAACATTTACGCATAGACCTGGCTCGGATGCCACTGTTGGGGAATGCAGTAATTTCAAAAAAAATCCTACGCACACGCAAGATCCATCTAGGTGATGCATAGCAACGAGTGGGAAGAGTATTGTCCACGTACTCTCGTAGACCGAAAGCGGAAGCATTATGACAACGCGGTTGATATAGTCGTACGTCTTCATGATCCGACCGATCCTAGCACCGAAGGTACGGCACCTCCGCGATCTGCACACGTTCAGCTCGGTGACGTCCCATGAACTCTAGATCCAGCTGAGGTCGAGGGAGAGTTTCGTCAGCACGACGGCGTGGTGACGGTGATGATGACACTGGTGCGTGTCGGTCCTAAACAAACGGTTTTTAACCCCTTTCCGCGACGGTCTTCGGAACCGTCGCCAAGTGAGTGTGTGCGATAGGGGTTCCTTCCCACACGACCCAGAAACCGTCGGGGATATGGAACAGTGATCCGGAGGCCTTCCAAAATGTAACCGTGTGTGATGCAACACACACTAAATTCTTTCGCACGTGTGGTATCGGTGATTAAGCGTTGCTAATGATGCAGTGAAACCATACGGTCAGTCGTAACGAACCGTTTGGGAAACAGTATGTAAGGCACACGGGCCAACATATGAACTGTGTGCGATTTGTGCCCCATCGCACACGAGTTTTCTGCGTAACCCGTCTGCCATGCTGGACTCCATCGCACACGTTTTCCAACAGTTACCGTCTGCGATAATGTTCTATCACAAACGGTTCAGGAGCACCTTCGCACACATACAAGTACTGCAGACCGTTTGTGATTTGTTAGGTATCACCGACGGTTGCCGCAAGAGTGAAGTGTGCTTTTCGTTTGGGATCCCACACGTTTCCTGAAAAAAATACAACTGGGATTGTATTTTGCATTGGGCACGGTTTACTCCCAGTTCTCGTGTGTGATAACGCGATATCACAAACGGTTCTGGAGAACCTACGCACACGTAGTAGCGCTGCAAATCGTTTGCGATCTACTGTGTATCACCGACAGTTTCGCTATGATTGATGTATGCTTTCCGATGTGGATCGCACACACTCATATAGTTGAACCATGTGCAAAGCAATTGCCAGGTTAAAACAAAAATATCCCATTTTGAATCGGCACGCAAAAAGCAAATTCACCACAATATTCAATTGAACAAATAAACAAAAATATCCCATTTTAAATCGGCACGTAAAAAGCAAATTCGCCACAATATTCAATTGAACAAATAGTGTCCACAGGAAGAACATTCATCAGATTTCGCAACAATCGCAATTGAACATATGGTAGCTAAATTCGAATGATTTGTCCACAGATATATGCATTACATAATTAATCATAGTGTATGAAATACGAAGACCTCATCAGATGGAAAACAATGGATCCATGCATTATATGTTTAGCAGCTAACTCTTACTCAATGTTTCAGGAGAACGCATGCTAAAATCTTCATTCTCACCAGTGGGATTGATGTAGTGATCCAGGAAGAAGTCGCTGATAAATCTCCGAACCATCAGCAATTCACCAGCCGGGAGCGGTTCACGGGTCCTCGGTTTTAAGATGAGCTGCAACATTTTTAAGATCAGAATGTGCCATTGAAGGAAATATGCCCTAGAGGCAATAATAAAGTTGTTATTTATATTTCCTTATATCATGAATTATTCATGCTAGAATTGTATTAACCGGAAACTTAGTACATGTGTGAATACATAGACAAACAAAGTGTCACTAGTATGCCTCTACTTGACTAGCTCGTTGAATCAAAGATGGTTAAGTTTCCTAGCCATGGACATGAGTTGTTGTTTGATTAACGGGATCACATCATTAGAGAATGATGTGATTGACTTGACCCATTCCGTTAGCTTAGCACTTGATCGTTTAGTATATTGCTATTGCTTTCTTCATGACTTATACATGTTCCTATGACTATGAGATTATGCAACTCCCAATTACCGGAGGAACACTTTGTGTGCTACCAAACGACACAACATACCTGGGTGATTATAAAGGTGCTCTACAGGTGTCTCCGATGGTACTTGTTGAGTTGGCATAGATCGAGACTAGGATTTGTCACTCCGATTGTCGGAGAGGTATCTCTGGGCCCTCTCGGTAATGCACATCACTATAAGCCTTGCAAGCAATGTGACTAATGAGTTAGTTGTGGGATGATGCATTACGGAACAAGTAAATATACTTGCCGGTAACGAGATTGAGCTAGGTATGAGGATACGGACGATCGAATCTCGGGCAAGTAACATACCGATGACAAAGGCAACAACGTATGTTGTTATGCGGTTTGACCGATAAAGATCTTCCTAGAATACGTAGGAACCAATATGAGCATCCAGGTTCCGCTATTGGTTATTGACCGGAGACGAGTCTCGGTCATGTCTACATAGTTCTCGAACCCGTAGGGTCCGCACGCTTAACGTTCGGTGATGATCGGTATTATGAGTTTATGTGATTTGATGTACCGAAGGTAGTTCGGAGTCCCGGATGTGATCGGACATGACGAGGAGTCTCGTAATGGTCGAGACGTCAAGATTGATATATTGGACAGCTATATTCGGACACCGGAAGTGTTCTGCGTGGTTTCGGAGAAAACCGGAGTGCCGACCGGAATCCCCCGGGGAAGTATTGGGCCTTAGTGGGCCTGACGGGAGAGAGAGGGCTGCAGCCGAGGAGGTGGCGCGCCCCCTCCCATGAGGAGTCCGAATTGGACTACGGGAGGGGGGCGCGGCCCCTCTTTCCCTCTCCCTCTCCCTCTCTTTCCTTCCCCCTTCCCTCTTCTTAGTTGGACTAGGAAAGGGGAGTCCTACTCCTACTAGGAGGAGGACTCCCCCCTCCTTGGCGCGCCCCAAGGGCCGGCCGGCCTCCCCACTTGCTCCTTTATATATGGGGCAGGGGGCACCCTAGAACACACAAGTTGATTGTTCCAAGCCGTGTGCGGTGCCCCCTTCCACCATAATCCATCTCGGTCATATCGTAGCGGTGCTTAGGTGAAGCCCTGCATCGGTAGCAACATCATCACCGTCATCACGCCGTCGTGCTGACGAAACTCTCCCGCAAATCTCTGCTAGATCGGAGTTCGTGGGACGTCATCGAGCTGAACGTGTGCTAAACTCGGAGGCGCCGTGTGTTCGGTACTTGGATCGGTCGGATCGTGAAGACGTACGACTACATCAACCGCGTTGTTATAACGCTTTCGATTTCGGTATACGAGGGTACGTGGACGACACTCTCCCCTCTCGTTGCTATGCATCACCATGATGTTGCGTGTGCGTAGGAAAATTTTGAAATTACTACGTTCCCCGACAGTGGCATCAGAGCCAGGTTTATGCGTAGATGTTATATGCACGAGTAGAACACAAGTGAGTTGTGGGTGATACTAGTCATACTGCTTACCAGCATGTCATACTTTGATTCGGCTGTATTGTTGGATGAAGCGGCCCAGACCGACATTGTGCGTACGCTTACGCGAGACTGGTTCTACCGACCTGCTTCGCACACAGGTGGCTGGCGGGTGTTAGTTTCTCCAACTTTAGTTGAATCGAGTGTGGATACGCCCGGTCCTTGTGAAGGTTAAAACAGCACTAACTTGATGAAATATCGTTGTGGTTTTGATGCGTAGGTAAGAACGGTTCTTGCTCAGCACGTAGCAGCCACGTAAAACTTGCAACAACAAAGTACAGGACGTCTAACTTGTTTTTGCAGGGCATGCTGTGATGTGATATGGTCAAGACATGATGCTAAATTTTATTGTATGATATGATCATGTTTTGTAACCGAGTTATCGGCAACTGGCAGGAGCCATATGGTTGTCGCTTTATTGTATGAAATGCAATCGCCATGTAATTGCTTTACTTTATCACTAAGCGGTAGCGATAGTCGTAGAAGCAATAGTTGGCGAGACGACAACGATGCTACGATGGAGATCAAAGTGTCGCGTCGGTGACAATGGTGATCATGATGGTGCATTGGAGATGGAGATCAAAGGCACAAGATGATGATGGCCATATCATATCACTTATATTGATTGCATGTGATGTTTATCTTTTATGCATCTTATTCTGCTTTGATTGACGGTAGCATTATAAGATGATCTCTCACTAAATTTCAAGGTACAAGTGTTCTCCCTGAGTATGCACCGTTGCCAAAGTTCGTCGTGCTGAGACACCACCTGATGATTGGGTGTGATAAGCTCTACGTTCACATACAACGGGTGCAAGCCAGTTTTGCACACGCAGAATACTCGGGTTAAACTTCATGAGCCTAGCATATGCAGATATGGCCTCGGAACACTGAGACCGAAAGGTCGAGCGTGAATCATATAGTAGATATGATCAACATAGTGATGTTCACCATTGAAAACTACTCCATCTCACGTGATGATCGGACATGGTTTAGTTGATATGGATCACGTGATCACTTAGATGATTAGAGGGATGTCTATCTAAGTGGGAGTTCTTAAGTAATTTGATTAATTGAACTTTAATTTATCATGAACTTAGTCCTGGTAGTATTAGCATATCTATGTTGTAGATCAATAGCTCGCATTTAGCTCCCCTGTTTTATTTTTGATATGTTCCTAGAGAAAACTAAGTTGAAAGATGTTAGTAGAAATGATGCGGATTGGATCCGTGATTTGAGGATTATCCTCATTGCTGCACATAAGAATTATGTCCTTGATGCACCGCTAGGTGACAGACCGATTGCAGGAGGAGATGCAGACGTTATGAACGTTTGGCAAGCTCGATATGATGACTACTTGATAGTTTAGTGCACCATGCTTTACGGCTTAGAATCGGGGCTTCAAAGACGTTTTGAATGCCACAGAGCATATGAGATGTTCCAAGAGTTGAAATTAGTATTTCAGACTCATGCCCATGTCGAAAGGTATGAGACCTTTGACAAGCACTTTGCCTACAAGATGGTGGAGAATTGCTCAGCTAGTGAGCATGTGCTCAGAATGTCTGAGTACTACAATCGCTTGAATCAAGTGGGAGTTAATCTTCCAGATAAGATAGTGATTGACAGAGTTCTCTAGTCACTATCACCAAGTTACTAGAACTTCATGATGAACTATAATATGCAAGGGATAACGGAAACGATTCCCAAGCTCTTCGTGATGCTGAAATCGACAAAGGTAGAAATCAAGAAAAGCATCAAGTGTTGATGGTTGACAAGACCACTAGTTTCAAGAAAAGGGCAAAGGGAAGAAGGGGAACTTCAAGAAGAATGGCAAGCAAGTTGCTGCTCAAGTGAAGAAGCCCAAGTCTGGACCTAATCCTGAGACTTAGTGCTTCTACTGCAAAAGGACTGGTCACTGGAAGTGGAACTGCCCTAGATACTTGGCGGATAAGAAGGATGGCAAAGTGAACAAAGGTATATTGGATATACATGTTATTGATGTGTACTTTACTAGTGTAAATAGCAACCCCTCTGCATTTGATACTAGTTCAGTTGCTAAGAGTAGTAACTGAAAACGGGAGTTGCAGAATGAATAGAAACTAGTTAAGGGCGAGGTGACGATGTGTGTTGGAAGTAGTTCCAAGATTGATATGATCATCATCGCACACTCCCTATACTTTCGGGATTAGTGTTGAACCTAAATAAGTGTTATTTGGTGTTTGCGTTGAGCATGAATATGATTTGATCATGTTTATTGCAATACGGTTATTCATTTAAGATAGAGAATAATTGTTGTTCTGTTTACATGAATAAAACCTTCTATGGTCATACACCCAATGAAAATGGTTTGTTGGATCTCGATCGTAGTGATACACATATTCATAATATTGAAGCCAAAATATGCAAAGTTAATAATGATAGTGCAACTTATTTGTGGCACTGCCGTTTAGGTCATATTGGTGTAAAGCGCATGAAGAAACTCCATGCTGATGGGATTTTGGAATCACTTGATTATGAATCACTGGATGCTTGCGAACCATGCAAGATTACTAAGACTCCGTTCTCCGGAACAATGGAGCGAGCAACTAATTTATTGGAAATAATACTTACTGATGTATTTGATCCGATGAGTGTTGAGGCTCGCGGCGGGTATCATTTTTTTTCTGACCTTCACAGATGATTTGAACAGATATGGGTATATCTACTTGATGAAACATAAGTCTGAAACATTTGAAAAGTTCAAAGAATTTCAGAGTGAAGTGGAAAATCATCGTAACAAGAAAATAAAGTTTCTGCGATCTGATCGTGGAGGAGAATATTTGAGTTACGAGTTTGGTCTTCGTTTGAAACAATGCGGAATAGTTTTGCAACTCACGCCACCCGGAACACCACAGCGTAATGGTGTGTCCGAACATCATAATCGTACTTTACTAGATATGGTGCGATCTATGATGTCTCTTACTGATTTATCGCTATCGTTTTGGGGTTATGCTTTAGAGACGGCTGCATTCACGTTAAATAGGGCACCATCTAAATCCGTTGAGACCATGCCTTATGATATGTGGTTTGGCAAGAAACCAAAGTTGTCGTTTCTTAAAGTTTGGGGCTGCGATGATTATGTGAAAAAGCTTCAACCTGATAAGCTCGAACCCAAATCGGAGAAATGTGTCTTCATAGGATACCCAAAGGAGACTATTGGGTACACGTTCTATCACAGATCCGAAGGCAAGACATTCATTGCTAAGAATGGATCCTTTCTAGAGAAGGAGTTTCTCTCGAAAGAAGTGAGTGCGAGGAAAGTAGAACTTGATGAGGTAACTGTACCTGCTCCCTTATTGGAAAGTAGTTCATCACAGAAATCTGTTCCTGTGACTCCTACACCAATTAGTGAGGAAGCTAATGATGATGATCATGTAACTTCAGATCAAGTTACTACCAAAACTCGTAGGTAAACCAGAGTGAGATCTGCACCAGAGTGGTACGGCAATCATGTTCTGGAGGTCATGTTACTTGACCATGACGAACCTATGAACTATGAGGAAGCGATGATGAGCCCAGATTCCGCGAAATGGCTTTAGACCATGAAATCTGAGATGGGATCCATGTATGAGAACAAAGTGTGGACTTTGGTTGACTTGCCCGATGATCGGCAAGCCATAGAAAATAAATGGATCTTCAAGAGGAAGATGAACGTTGATAGTAGTGTTACTATCTAGAAAGCTAGACTTGTCGAAAAAGGTTTTGACAAAGTTCAAGGTGTTGACTAATGAGATTTTCTCACTCGTAGCGGTGCTTAAGTCTGTCCGAATCATGTTAGCAAATTGCCACATTTTATGAAATCTAGCAAATGAATGTCAAAACTACATTTCTTAATGGATTTCTTAAAGAAGAGTTGTATATGTTGCAACCAGAAGGTTTTGTCGATCCTAAAGGTGCTAACAAAATGTGCAAGCTCCAGCGATCCATCTATGGACTGGTGCAAGCATCTCGGAGTCGGAATATACGCTTTGATGAGTTGATCAAAGCATATAGTTTTATACAGACTTGCGGTGAAGCATGTATTTACAAGAAAGTGAGTGGGAGCACTACGACATTTCTGATAAATATGTGTGAATGACATACTGTTGATCGGAAATAATGTAGAATTTTCTGGAAAGCATGAAGGAGTATTTGAAAGGAGTTTTTCAAAGAAAGACCTCGATGAAGCTGCTTACATATTGAGCATCAAGATCTATAGAGATAGATCAAGACGCTTGATAAGTTTTTTCAATGAGTACATACCTTAACAAGATTTTGAAGTAGTTCAAAATGGAACAGTCAAAGAAAGAGTTCTTGCCTGTGTTGCAAGGTGTGAAATTGAGTAATACTCAAAGCCCGACCACGACAGAAGATAGAAAGAGAATGAAAGTCATTCCCTATGCCTCAGCCATAGGTTCTATAAAGTATGCCATGCTATGTACCAGATCTATTGTATACCCTACACTAAGTTTGGCAAGGGAGTACAATAGTGATCTAGGAGTAGATCACTGGACAGCAGTCAAAATTATCCTTAGCGGAATAAGGATATGTTTCTCGATTATGGAGGTGACAAAAGGTTCGTCGTAAAGAGTTACGTCGATGCAAGCTTTGACACCGATCCGGATGACTCTAAATCTTGATCTAGATACGTATTGAAAGTGGGAGCAATTAGCTAAAGTAGCTCCGTGCAGAGCATTGTAGACATAGAAATTTGCAAAATACATACGGATCTGAATTTGGCAGACCCGTTGACTAAACTTCTCTCACAAGCAACACATGATCACACCTTAGTACTCTTTGAGTGTTAATCACATGGTGATGTGAACTAGATTACTGACTCTAGTAAACCCTTTGAGTGTTGGTCACATGGCGTTGTGGACTATGTGTGTTAATCACATGGTGATGCGAACTATTCATGTTAAATCACATGGCGATGTGAAATAGATTACTGACTCTAGTGCAAGTGGGAGACTGAAGGAAATATGCCCTAGAGGCAATAATAAAGTTGTTATTTATATTTCCTTATATCATGATAAATGTTTATTATTCATGATAGAATTGTATTAATCGGAAACTTAGTACATGTGTGAATACATAGACAAACAAAGTGTCACTAGTATGCCTCTACTTGACTAGCTCGTTGAATCAAAGATGGTTAAGTTTCCTAGCCATGGACATGAGTTGTCGTTTGATTAACGGGATCACATCATTAGAGAATGATGTGATTGACTTGACCCATTCCGTTAGCTTAGCACTTGATCGTTTAGTATATTGCTATTGCTTTCTTCATGACTTATACATGTTCCTATGAGTATGAGATTATGCAACTCCCGATTACCGGAGGAACTCTTTGTGTGCAACTAAACGTCACAACGTAACTGGGTGATTATAAAGGTGCTCTACAGGTGTCTCCGATGGTACTTGTTGAGTTGGCATAGATTGAGACTAGGATTTGTCACTCCGATTGTCGGAGAGGTATCTTTGGGCCCTCTCGGTAATGCACATCACTATAAGCCTTGCAAGCAATGTGACTAATGAGTTAGTTGCGGGATGATGCATTACAGAATGAGTAAAGAGACTTGTCGGTAACGAGATTGAGCTAGGTATGAGGATACCGACGATCGAATCTCGGGCAACTAACATACCAATGACAAAGGGAACAACGTATGTTGTTATGCGGTTTGACCGATAAAGATCTTCGTAGAATATGTAGGAACCAATATGAGCATCCAGGTTACACTATTGGTTATTGACTGGAGATGAGTCTTGGTCATGTCTACAAAGTTCCCGAACCCGTAGGGTCCACACGCTTAACGATCGGTGACGATCGGTATTATGAGTTTATGTGATTTGATGTACCGAAGGTAGTTCGGAGTCCCATATGTGATCACGGACATGACGAGGAGTCTCGAAATGGTCGAGACGTAAAGATTGATATATTGGACGGCTATATTCGGACACCGGAAGTGTTCCGGGTGGTTTTAGACAAAACCGGAGTGCCAGAGGGGTTACCGGAACCCCCCGGGGAAGTATTGGGCCTTAGTGGGCCTGAGGGGAGAGAGAGGGCAGAAGCCCAGGAGGTGGCGCGCCCCCTCCCATGAGGAGTCCGAATTGGACTAGGGGAGGGGGCGCGGCCCCTCTTTCCCTCTCCCTCTCCCTCTGTTTCCTTCCCCCTTCCCTCTTCCTAGTTAGACTAGGAAAGGGGAGTCCTACTCCTACTAGGAGGAGGACTCCCCCCTCCTTGGCGCGCCCCAAGGGCCGGCCGGCCTCCCCCTTTCTCCTTTATATACGGGGACAGGAGGGCACCCTAGAACACACAAGTTGATTGTTCCAAGCAGTGTGCGGTGCCCCCTTCCACCCTAATCCATCTCGATCATATCGTACCGGTGCTTAGGTGAAGCCCTGCATCGGTAGCAACATCATCACCGTCATCACACCGTCGTGCTTACGAAACTCTCCCACAAAGCTCTGCTGGATCGGAGTTCGTGGGACGTCATCGAGCTGAACATGTGCTGAACTCGGAGGTGTCGTGTGTTCGGTACTTGGATCGGTCGTATCGTGAAGACGTACGACTACATCAACCGCGTTGTTATAACGCTTTCGCTTTCGGTCTATGAGGGTACGTGGACGACACTCTCCCCTCTCATTGCTATGCATCACCATGATCTTGTGTGTGCGTAGGAAAATTTTGAAATTACGACGTTCCCCAACAGCCATATGAGTCGAGTAGAAGATATTAATTAAGATAGACTTACTGGTACTAATTCGCGAGGATCATCGCAACTATCAGCAGATTTGCAGATGGAGATCATGTGTCTGCAAACAAAGTATCCACAAAGGTTGGTCCCTGCTTCTTGCTGAGGACACTGAAATTTTTTGTACAAAATTAGTCATGTATTTGTCCTGTTAGGAACAACCTAACCGGTGTTAGATGTATTATTTTTTCTTTCGAAAAAATAGAAAGAGGTTTATTTAGAAGCTTGAACATTTGACTAGCGTAAGGAAAGGTATTTGCAGACTGTTGGATAAATTTTCCGAAAATAATAGATTTCGGCGTGTTACCGGAGAAACGATCTCGTGCTGCAGAGGTAGTTTCCTCTTGAACAGGTTCCCTGTTTTAGTTTCCCACAATGCAAGCACACTGCAAATGATGATGAATTTTGACAACATCAATTATTGAACCAAATATGAATGAAAATTAATTTCAACATCATAGAATTCAATACCTATCCAAGAATTGCTGAAGATGCATCAGATCCTGAGCGTTTGTTGACTCTCTAAGAGAATCGATGTAGTAAACTGTGTTCTTGTTTGGAACAATGAATACCAATATCCAGTGATTGCTACATATTAAGAAAGCCATGAACTTATGAATGATGTCGAAATCTGAAAGACAATCAATGTATGCGTGGTTGTTTACTTGACTTACCGTTCATGATATGGCCAGAGAAATGATTCTGCATGGGACTTGTTTTTGAAGATACGGACGACCGTGTTAACGGCCCAGTCCCGTCGGTCCTTTTCATGTAATGTTGTGCCATTTGCTAATGCATGATCTATGAAATACACACTCTCACTTTGTCTTCTCTGTGCGTTCAATCCCCTGAGAGGAATAAAATGCAGTTAGTTGTTTATCATTTACAGCCTTGTATGGAGAAGTTGATCAGAGTTTGTTAAGTACTTCAAAAATCACGCATCTAGCAAGAGTGGCATTGAGCATGTTGAAGTTGAAGAAGGGATGTAAGTCCTCGAAACTCACAATGATGGAACCAGCATCGTGTCGGAAAAGATCTCTATTGTAGTGGACTAGCAAATGGTGATGACCTTCTGACATTTGATCCATGCAATATTCATGTAACGCGCGACAACTGGAGCTGCACTCATCAAAGTATTCGCCAACAAGAAATAGCTGGCCATGGACGTAATTGCGTGCTTCAAGTACGTTTGCTTTTCTTTTAGCAAGCAATAATTCTACTTCTTCAGCATCCATGGCGTCAGAAAAAATATTACTCCCAGATTCGAACAAGCTGTTGTTAATTTGGTTCTGGGCGATGAGTGCTTTAAGTAAGAGGCATTCGTTCTCTTTCCTCTTCACTTTCCCGCTGCGCTTCCTCGTGGTCGTGGGTGTAGCCTTTTTGGCCACTTCCTTCTTGGTACTTGAAGCATTTCTGGCAGAACGGCTGGTTGCCGGCACGGTAGACTGCCGAGCAGACGGTGAAGCTTGGACGGACTTCTTAGCAGACAGTTTATCTGTGCCAGACCGCTGAGCTGGCGGTGCTGCTGTGACGGAGTGCTGGGCTATAGGAGCAGAGGCATCGGACTGTTGACCATGCGTTGAAGCTATGTCGGGTTTTTGCAAAGGTGGTCCCAACTTGTCGGTGTGCTGAGGAGGCCGTGCCAACGCGTTGGTTTGCTGAGAAGGAAGTGCTGACACATTGGTATGCTGATCACGCGCCTACGGACCGACGGACTGATGAGCAGTCGGTTCTGGACCTACAGACTGCTTAGCAGGCGGTTCTGAAGCATCCGACTGCTTAGCAGTCTATTCCACCAGGTTGGTCTGCTGAGCATGTGCTGCAGCTGGGTCTCCCCCCGCTGCTTCAGTGGCCGGCATCTGAACTGGTGGTGCGTCATCAGCACTTATAGGCCTTGCCACTGGCTGCTTTGGGGCGGAGGATGACATGGCCTGTACGCCACAAAGTCGGTCTGGCTGATCACAGGTTGATGCATCAGCCCGCGAGAGCTGCTGTGGCAAGAAGAGCGTCACCGGTTGAGGGGCGACAGTGGTTGCTCTTGGCGGGGCTTCAGGAATCTCATCGATGAACTCTATTTCCTTTCGTGGCCACTTGATGTGATGTAACAGTGTTTCTCCCAAGGTTCTTTGCTCATCGAAGTCTCCTAGGACATTCTTCAGGGCAAATTCATTGAATCCAGGCTTTACTTCAGTCACGTGGCACTTCACACAGCCCGGCTTCAATGGCACACTGTCCAAGAAGAGGCCATCTTCCAAGAAGGGTGGGGAAACCCAGGTTGTTGCACATTTTAATGTACCTTCATAATGTGTAAGCACGCCCTTCAGTCTGCCTTTCATTCCAGATAGATCAGATATAACATCATCACGAGCAGCTGCAGTCTCAGTGTCGCCGGGGTCAGCTGATGCAGAGCTACTCTTGTGCAGTGTTGTCACGCAATAAGCAGCATCATCCATGCCCGCCTCCCCTCCCATCTGCTGGCTATCTGTTAGTGTTAGAGTCTTCTGCATCATCATCATTGACTCCTCAATATCCTTTCAAACAGCCGGATAAATCTCCTTCTTCAACTTTTCAAACAATGCATTCTGCTTCATTTCACTCCTCCCTTTTTTCATGCTGAGCCTCTCTTCTTTGCTGAGTGTGAAAGCCCTCTTGTGCGGAACATTAACACCTATACCCCTTGCACGGCCAGGGGGCTCTTTTGTGTCTAGAGCAATGGACAGAATGCCACATGGCCCTGAGTTCCTGTAGAACCTTCCAGGGATCTTGGAAGCCTCTACCATCACTTCATACTGTTTGGCGTCACGTGCGTTTCGAAGTAATAAGTTCCGTCATCACGCCTCATTGCACATGCCCGCAAGTAGTCTCTGGCGTGTTCGCCCTTGATTTCACTAAAGGACGGATTCCCACCCGCCGCTACTGCTTCTTTGTCCTCCTGTTGCCATATCAGTTTCATGCCGTAGTATCCTGGCACGCCCATATGGTGGGGTTGTATGTTCTTCTTCTAAGTTCCGATTGCTTGAAACTCTTTGCAGCAAACTCTGGAGTTGCCCTGACCCTTTTGAATTCTGCCCAGTCTGCCTTTGTAATTCGGGGGTATGCGGGGATTGGGTCCTTGCCTTCACTCAAGTACTTCTTGTACAACACGTGCTTCCAGTTTCTCCAAGCATCCCTAGCCTTCTTCAGTGCAGCGTGTTCCACCTGCATTCTCCACTACTCTAGAACGTTGAAGTGATCCATGATCTCCCAGACTATCCTTCGTCGTGTTTCTGTGTCAACCTTCCGAAACCCCGGTAGATTAATGTTGAGCCTTTCCCTGCCAACAAATCCACACACACTCCTGAACCTCATGCGTGCTTTATCTGGTTTAGTTGGAGCCCAGGACTTTAAATCAATCTCGGTTACTTCATATACACCTTTAGGCTGGTGTGTGGGCTTCCTTGGAGCGTTCCTCCGTGTCCTGGCCGGAAGGGTAATTGCTGCAGCTCTATCCCGTTCAAGACTACTTGATCCCTCACAATCTGCTGAAGACCTAGGGTTGTCCGAATCAGATGAAGATACATGGCCTGAATGAATGCTATCACTTCTACTCGGCATCTACAGAGAACACATGTGAAACTCAGTAAAGGAGGATAAGCATAAAACTAACAACTTGGTATCAAGCTTTTTAAACATGCCATGCAATAATTTAGAAAATGTACTGCTAATTTGTTAAGTTTGTGTGACTCGGGCACCCGCATATGTAAATAGGCAGTAACTTATTGTAACAAATACAACTTATATGTAGTAAGGAAGGTAGATAATGAACATATATATGCTCTCTGTTATTTTATAGCCAATTTGGGAACATACGGAACAAAACAGGAAGAGGGATTGCGAGGAAATATGCCTCACCGCGATGGAGAGCAGTAACTAACAGGCTTCTTAATGCAAACCCGGCCGGACCACAGGAGAGGCGAGGGTTACTGCATCGATATGCTCGAGGGTGGCTGGCGAGCAAACGAAGATGGCGAGGCGCGGGCCGCCGCGTGTTGGGAACGGCAGTGGAGGTAGGCTTGACGCCGAAGAGCGGGCACACGGCCGGGGTGAGCACAGCGGCGCCGGAGAGGGTTCTGCTGTGGATCTGAGGGAGGGGGAGCTGGCGAAGGAGATTGGGTGGACTAGTTGAGTGAAACGCGGGCGGACGGTGGGGGGTGTTGGCAGCCTAGGTGAAAAGGGTGAAAAATATCCCCGGTCACAGCGCGCGCGGAAAGGCCTATGCAAACGGTTGCCTCTAAGCGTTCGTGTGCACAAACAGAATAATTTCGTTTGAAATGAAGACGTACTAATTTTGAAATGAAGACGCGAGTTCATCGTTTCGCCTCTAAATTTTTCGCACGTAAACCAATCACAATTTTACCACGGGTTTGATTTGCTGGCGCATTTCAGGTCTCATGTGCTATATGTAAGACATTTTTTGGCATTTACCGTGCATGTTGGCATATAAATCAATTCCTAGCCGGACTGCAGTTCCTGTCGAAAGGGATGAGGATTGCCGTTCGATCTGGGAGCATCCAACGGTGCAGACGTACGACCCGTGGGGTTTGGGTTCTTGCCAATCAGAACGCACGACTCAGATCGCGCGCGCAGCAAGGGGGGCATCGGCCACGGTTTGGTAGGCACACGACTTTCGTGTGTGAACCGTGCACTATTTGAAAACATTTTTTTGGGAGGGGATATTAGAAAACATGTACATGTGTTGTCGAAAGGGATGAGGATTGTCGTTCGATCAAGGAGAATCCAACGGTGCAGACGTACGATCCGTGGGGTTTTGGTTCTGGCCCCTATATAGTGGGGAGTATCACATACTATATATATATAGTATCATAGAGTAGTAGCTAGCTCCCTCTGTAACTAATATAAGAGCGTTTAAATTACTAAATAGTGACCTAAACGCTCTTATATTAGTTTACAGAGGGAGTATATATCACAGATGACCGTATTTATGAATTGAGCCCTATAAGGCTGGTTGTAATGGGGAGTATTATATATATATATATATATATATACACACTAGTAGTATCATGCATTCATATATATGATAGTGTAGCTAGGATAGTACTTCCGTAATGCATAGTATCATAAGTTAACATCTTAGGTTGCCTTACTAATTGTCATGCATCACACAAAGTAGTAGTACAACATTTAATATGACATGGTATCATGATATGATACCACATGCTCTCTTGTGTGCCACATCATCCAGAAAGTCTAGTTGGCATGCATGATACCGCTTTTGATAATACCATTACAACCAGCCTAAACCGGAAAGGAGGGAGTATGAGACTAGCCACAATGGCGAGTAGTACACTAGTAACATACACATATCCCTAGACTATATATGTTACTACCTTCATAGTGGGTAGTAACATAAGTGTAGTGTCATGCAAAGCTTCATTTCTTAGGTTACAGACTCATATTGCATTGGGACATGTGGTGCTACAGTAACTAGCTAAGTTACTGAAACTATCTCTCTCATCATTAACTTATTGCCACATAAGCAAGTTTGCTGGGTTGGAGTCAGTGTTACTGCTGAAGTTACTCCCACTGTGGCTAGTCTGATACTAGCTAGTCATCTATGATATACTAGCTACCTCACTAAGAGCATGGTTAATAATACAGCCAAGGGTCGGCTATAAGAAGTTGCCATGTCATATACAGCCAACCTCTTAGCGGGCATGTACAATAATAAATTTTATATACGTACTAGTTTATCAATAGTTGGCCCACCTTACATCCTCACAAAGTGTCTTGGGTCTCGTGTTGTAGCTGGCTCTACTAACCAAGAGCCCGCTTCTCTTCTCTTTCCTCCAACTAATAAGCACATATATATTATTCTATTCCTTATAGCCAGACTACCCATAGTGGGAGTAACATAGGTAGTAACATCACACATATCTAGATAAAACAGATGATGTGGCAAGCAATAAATGAATAAATGGAGGAAAGTGGATATGTGCGATGTTACTACGTACCTATGTTACTCCCACTATGGGTATAGTCTTACTATAGTATGAGACTACCCACAATGGGAGTAAGATAGGTAGTAACATCACACATATCTAGATAAATTAAGTAGATGATGTGGCAAGCAATAAATGAAGAAAGAGAGGAAAGTAGTAACATAGCTAGTTACTAGTAGTATGAGTAACATCACATGTACATATCAAGGCAAGATGTGTCTATAGCCTAATAAATTAAGTGTTGCATGTTACCACACATATATGTTACTCCCCACTATAGAGGTAGTAAGATAGACTAGTAACACATGGGCATGTTACTAGTCTATGTTACTACCCATTGTGGCTAGTCTGAGTAGCATCACACATCTCAAGGCAAGATGAGTCTATAGCCTAATAAATGAAGTGTTGCATGTTACTACACATATGTTACTCCCCACTATAGAGGTAGTAACATAGACTAGTAACATTCTATGTTACTACCCATTGTCGCTAGTCTTATTTCACTCTATTGTGTATTTACTTGCTCTAATGCATAGTATCATAGAGTAGCTAGTATCATATGTAGTACTTTATTTATATTGTCATGCATGACACATAGTAGCATAACATTTATTATGTTACGGTTTCATGATATGATACTTAACCCTCTCTTTCTTCATTTAATTAATTCTATGACAGCTCATCAAAATGGCCTAGTTGGCATGCATGATACTAGCTATGATACCCCCTTACTATCATCCTAGCAAATATGTACAGATCATTTGTGCGTCGCTTTGTGAGTTTTCATCCATTTGTTCGAGAAGCGGGGAAGAGTTTCAAAGATTTCGGCCGTGAGGTGCGGCCACTGGCGTAGGCCTAGTTGGTATTTTAATTACAGAAAATTCAGATGGAGTTCGAACATCATCAAAATCGATGTGTGCCTGTGGCGTGCCCTCACGGCCCCGTGAAAAAAATTTGGAAAAGTTTGGCACAAGTTTTGATGACCGCTCCTTCCAAACCGGAGCATCTCACATGAAGGATCATGGTTTTCGAAAAGGAGACGTGTCAATTCAAACTCCTGTGGTCGGTGACTTCATCGTTTGGCCTCATAAAAATTTCCACGGTACGCAATCACCATTATACCATGGGTTTGATTTTCTGGCGCATTTCAGGTATCGTTAGCTATATTTAAGACATTTTTTGAGATTAACGTGCATTTTGTGCATAAAAATAAAATTACAACCGGAACTGCATGTGCTGTCGAAAGGGATGAGGATCGCCGTTCGATCTGGGAGCATCCAACGGTGCAGACGTACGATCCGTGGGGTTTGGGTTCTGGCCAATCAGAAAGCACGACTCAGATCGTGGGCGGGGTGGCGGGGTTTGGTCGGCACACGGCTTTCAGCAATGAACCGTGTGCTATTAGTAAACCAGATTGCATATTTTTGTTCACACATACTGTAGTGAGATCAATTGAGTGTTCTACCTCTATGATATAATAATAATAATAATAACAAAAAACAGTTCATATTCATTGCATGAGCTGACAACATATTAGGGTCAACATATTAACGGTTCTTACATCAACAGAAAATCGGGCATAACTCACAAATTCAGTACACGTGACAGTTCTAAATTGAATGAATTAAGTTGCAGGGTAGGCATAAAGACTAGTCTTATGGCTTAATTCCCATGTACATGGGGGAACTGGGATCATTAAGTTGACCCCGAATGGACGTGGGGTTTCTGATGATTTTACGCTTCTCTGTTCCACTGGTGCGCGATCCCTTGGCTGGCAACTCATCAAATTCATCGTACTCGTCCTGATCGGCAACATCGTCGACACCCAGTACCCTTCTCTTCCCATGCATCGCTAAATGGCCGTTCTTATGCAAGGGGTTTTCCACAAAGAAAATCTGGGTAGCATCACTGGCAGGAATGAATGGGTCCGCGTGATATGCCATCGTTGTCCTGTTAGCACAGGTCTTCCTGTACTCATCAATCCTTACCTGACAAAGAGGGATCCATGCGCACCTGAATAATGCCACCTTAACTTTCACATAGTCAAGCTCCCAAATCTCTTTGATGGTTCCATAGTATACCCTTTTATCAGCTTCATTTACAGTCATGCATTCTATTCGAACAGAGCTGTTCTGATACGAGGTCTTCTTATCACGTTCCTCAGTGTAGAACGTGTATCCATTTATGTCATATGCTTGGTACTTCAACACCGTAGGTGATGGCTTTTGTGCCAACCACGTAGCAATGTCATCGATGGATCCTTGTGCCAAACGATTCTTCAGCCATTCAGCGTACTTCTTAGTGTGCTCCTTCATCTCCACTTCTGATGAACGCACCATTGGTAAGAAGCTTTGGCGTATCTCTGCCAAGTGTTTTTCGGCACTTCGGCATAAGCGATGAGAACTAGGCTGTTAAGCAGTACCGTCAAATGGGCTTTCTCTGCCAATTCTCCGGGTTCAGCCATTTGCGTGCCAGCAAGGACCGGCTTACCTTTCAGCCTTCCCTCATGGCGAGAGAGGGGCAAACCTATAGGTCTTTGTTTCATGTATTCGGTGCAAAACTCAACCACCTCCTCCACGGTATAACCTTGTAGGATGCTTGCCTCTGGATGGTTTCGGTTCCGACAAAAGCGCTTCAGTATTCCCATGAACCGCTCGAAGGGATACATGTTGCGAAGAAACACAGGACCACAATACTTTATCTCATCGACAAGGTGCACAGTGAGACGGACCATGATATCAAAGAATGACGGTGGGAAAAGCATCTCTAGGTTGGACAATATTCTTGCAATATCATCTTGCATATTATCCAACTCTTCAGGATCTACAACTTTCTACAATAGTTTGTTGAAGAAATCACAGAGGTCAATGAGTGTGTTTCTTATATCTTTGTCCATCAGATTCCTGATGGCCACCGAGAGGATTTGTGTCAAAATTACGTGGCAATCATGTGACTTCATGTGTCCCAACTTCATTTTACCTGAGCTCACATCCACGAGACTTCTGATGTTTGTGCAGCAGGAAGAGGGTGTCTTAACGGACAACAAATACGTGAAGAACTGTGTTGCTTCTTTTGTACTGAAATTGTAACCCTGGCGAGCTTTGATGAATTTGTCATCATCTTCTGCTTCACTCTTGCGTTGTGATTGATCGACAAGCATATCGAGCCGTGAACCATCACCATCCTTTCTTTTACCTTTAATCTTGAGCAGAGTACCAAGGATGCTTTCACATACGTTCTTCTCTAACGTGCATGACATCGACGCAGTGATGTACACGTAGAATCTCCCAATAAGGTAATTTCCAAAACACCGATTTCTTCTTAAACACTTGATCCTTGGGTGTTAGTTTCACCGTCAAAGGGTGGTTCTTGCCAAGCACAACATTAATTTTTTTAGCCATGTTGTGGACCACCTCCCCGTCATAGGGTCTTGGGGCCACACCTGCCTCTGCCGTACCATCAAATTCAGCTTTCATCTTTTGGTATGGGTGATTCATCCGCAAGAACCTACGATGACGCAAATACACTGTTTTGCACGAGTTGGGAAGTCTTCTGCTAGCTATCCTATCCATGCATGTGACACACCCTACCTCTCCCCTTGTTTTCTGCCCCGATGTGTTGCCTAATGCCAGCATATCTTGAATGGTGTGCACCAGCATCGCATGTAGATCGAAAATCTCCTTTCTGTAAGCATCATAACATTTTATAGCAGGCGCATCTATCGACACTGTCAGCAGTTCTTCTACCAGTAGCTGAAAGTAAATGTCGATGTCATTTCCATGTTGCTTCGGGCCTTATAATCATTGACATCATAATGTATTTTTTCTTCATACACAACCAAGGAGCTAGGTTATATATGCACAGAAGCACCGGCCATGTGCTGTGATTGGTGCTCATATCGCCAAAAGGATTCATCCTGTCAGTACACTCCCTGAGCCTTATACTTCTAGGATCCTTGGCAAATTTTTCAAACTTGTTGTCGATTAATTCCCACTGAGCCCCATCTTTCGGGTGCCTCATAAACCTATCCACAATTCACTCATCATGATGCCACCGCAACCTCTTTGCCTCTCTAGGGTTTGCAAACAAACGCCTCAACCTTGGAATTAAAGGCAAGTACCAAACAACCTTGAACGGGATTCCTGTCTTGATCTCGTCATCCAATTTGTACTTGTCCTTTGCTCTCCTGTGCTTTTATCGTGCATGCTTGCATGTGGGACATGCACGAAAATCTTTGTACTCACCACAGTACAATATACAATCATTCACACAAGCGTGTATCTTCTGTACTTCAAGTTCCAATGGGCAAACAATTTTCTTCGCTTCATTCGTGCTTCTGGGGAGCACATTATCTTCTGGAAGAATATCTTTGAAAATACCTAAGATCTCTGTGAAGCCCTTGTTTGATAGACCATTTGCTGCTTTAAATCTGAGAAGCGCCAGGGTGGCACTCAACCTGGAATATTTCTTTTTGCAACCTGGATACAATTCTTTCTTGGAGTCTGCATCAATGGTTGGCAGATCCTTGTACCCAATCATATCCTTTTCTGGGCCCTCGAAATCTGCAATCATAGCAGCAAAATCTGGCATATCAAGATCGTCATCATCTGCGTGGATGTCTTGGTTTTCCAGTGGGCGTTTCGTCTTTCCGGTGTTCCATTGGTAGCTTGACGCCTCTGCCCCGATGTTAGATTCAACATCCATGTGACACTGATCGGGGTTTGGCATCTCGCTGCCCTGGGTATCTTCATCCATGACCTCCTCTTCACCGTGTCTGGTCCAACGTATATATCCATCCATGAATCCCCTAGAGACTAAGTGCATCTGGACATCTACAACTTCATGTGACTCTGTATTGGCACAATCAGTACATGGACACAGGATGTAATCCGCATCACCAATTCTCGTCTTTGTACTTTCAGCCAAATTCATGAACTCTGTCATGCCACTGATAAAATCTGCGGTTTTCCAATTCTGCATCCATCGAGATCGTTCCATCTGCAGCAGACGAATGGTAATTAAAAACAAAACAACAACATTAATACACAGATTAACTGCTGCCCAGAGATGCATGCATAAATCACAAGGTTTTATTTTAATAATTACTAAGGGCGCTCCATGTTGTTATCCAGACGTGCAATGACAAAAATTAAATGCCAGTCAATTTACACGCAGAGTACTAGTACAACACTACACTCAGGAATTGAATACCTTAATTAAGCCACTCACCAAAAGAATACCTTAATTAATTAGCATCGCGGCGACATCAACCCAGCAGACAGACAAGCGCGATGCGGTGGCACGCCGAGACAGCAGGGTCGAGGAGCAAAGCTTAGTGTGGCTGCCGCCTGAAGTTCGACCTCCACTATCCCGCCATCGACCGCGATGGATGTGCTCGAATCACGCCGCCGCCGACCTCGATGGTTGAGCTCCTCCTATCTCCCGCCGCAGACCGAGGATTGACCTCCTATGACGCCGCCACCGCCCACCGACCGAGGATTGACCTCTTCTCCGGTAGTTGCTGCCTAGGCCGCCGCCGCCATCTCTATATGTAGAGCGGCTGTTTTTTTTTCGGATATCCGTGGAGCGGTTGTTTACATGGTATCTCACCGTAACTCAATTATATGGACATGGTAGTACATCACATACGGTTATGTAACGGTAACCGTGTCTAACCTACAATGTCTTCTCACACGGTTTGGTGCGGAAATCGTGTGTGACGTTGTAATACCCAACACAAACGACATGTACAAACAGTGTGCCGCATACAACATATATATAGTGCCATTAGTAGTTCCCGACCGTTTCCCCATTTCCCCCAAATCCCTACATAGCCTCCAAATTCCCTCGCGTGGCGCTGATATTGGGGAATGCGGATGAGTGGTGCTGATGGTTTCGGTGCGGCTGCTCCTGCTCGTATCGCCGCCGAGCACTTGCCTAAGGTCATCAGAAGGCAGGTGTACTACGGATCCGAATCGTCCTGTCAGGTTCCAATCTACCCCGATCTTTTTTAGCATGTCCAAAGTATATATCCTTGCTGAATCCATCCTGAATGACCCCCCCCCCAGGAAAGCGATCTGGCGACGGATCCGGGGCTTGACTCCAGACTCCCGCAACACGAGTTCGACTCTGAGTTTTGCGCCACCGAGAAGTACCATAAGCTGAGTTGTGTGCACGGGCACACTCCCGCTCAACGTGTATGCACGGAGGGATTCGACATTGGCAGGCGGTTTCTCAGTTGGCCCTTAGAGGTTAGTGTCGGTGTCAAAACCGGCGGATCTTGGGTAGGGGGTCCCGAACTGTGCGTTTAAGGTCGACGGTTGCAGGAGACGGGGGACACGATGTTTACCCAGGTTCGGGCCCTCTCTATGGAGGTAATACCCTACTTCCTGCTTGATTGATCTTGATGAATATGAGTGTTACAAGAGTTGATCTACCATGAGATCGTAATGGCTAAACCCTAGAAGTCTAGCCTGTATGACTATGGTAATGAGTATCTCCTATCCGGACTACGCCCTCTAGTTTATATAGACACCGGAGGTATCTAGGGTTATATAGAGTCGGTTACATAGGAAGGAATGTTCACAGTTGATCGCCAAGCTTGCCTTCCACGCTAAGAAGAGTCCTATCTGGACACGGGTACAGTCTTCGGCCTTCATGTCTTCACAGCCCATCAGTCCGGCCCATGGATAACAGGCCGGACACCCGAGGACCCCTTAGTCCAGGACTCCCTCAGTAGCCCCTGAACCTGGCTTCAATGACGAGGAGTCTGGCGCACAGATTGTCTTCGACATTGCAAGGCGGGTTCCCTTTTCCCGAACTCCAAGATAGTCTTCAAATGTAATAATTGTATCCGGACCTGTATACACAACTGCAGAGGATATATAATATTTTCACGAGTCCAATCCGCTGACAACTTTATGGTAACATGACATCACGCCTGCTCGGCCATTATTTTCGAACCAATAGCTAGCCCACCGTCCCACGTCTCGAGACGTCGTTTTATTGGCATGTCTTATTCCAGCGAAGACCGTGTCTCTCCCTTTTTTAAGGGATTCTTATCAACCCAGACGTGGGTAACCCAACCGTCACTTGGGTACAACTCCTAGGGAATACACAAGTTTTGAGGCCTAGGAGGAGACGTTCGATATTCGCGGCCTTTATATAGGGGTACAGACCCATCTTTTTCGTTCACACTTGCTTCTTCCTCAACCCCTGCTACCTCGAGTTCCAACACCCGGGTTCCAATCGCCACAAGCTCCAATCATGTCTGGATCCAGCCGTCAAGGCCGGTGGGTGGCTTCTTCTGTCATGGAGGGAGATATTGCAAAGCTTCGGGCGGCGAGGTATCTGACCGCGGAAATCCTTCATCGACTTCCTGCCGAGGGGCAGGTTATTCCCACCCCCAGATCCGGCGAGAGGGTCGTGTTCGTGTCCCACTTCCTCCGCGGGTTAGGGTTTGCGCTTAACCCCTTCGTCCGAGGGCTCATGTTCTATTATGGGCTAGATTTTCATGATCTGGCCCCGGACTCTATTCTTCTTATCTCGGCGTTTATCGTCACGTGCGAAGCCTTCCTCCGAACTCCTCCGCACTTCGGCTTATGGCTCCAGACCTTCAATGTGAAGCCGCAAGTGATAGAGGGGAAGCAGGCAGAGTGCGGTGGTGCCATAGTGGGCGAGCTTGCTAGTGCTGTTTGGTTGAAAATATCTTTTGCCAAATCTTCCGACTTATGGCAGCAAGGGTGGTTCTATATCACCGAGCCCCGTGGCTCCAAGTGGGCAGCAGCGCCCGAATTTTGATCCAGCGCCCGAATTTCGATCCAGCCCCCCAATTCAGCTGGCATCGTGGATTAGTAAGGGGTTGGACTGGGGACCAGCGGACAAGGTGCGGACTTTGCAAAGTTGCATCCGAAGCCTTATTGAGAGGGACATCAATGTCGTCAATGTTGTTCAAGTAATGTTGGTCCGCCAGACCCTGCCGTGCCAGCGATGGCCTCTCCGCATGTGGGAATTCAATCCAGAAGGGCCATGGAATCTTCAGCACTTCTTCGGAGCTACGCATGAAGGAATGTGGAAATTATTTTTCGGGAAGCAAAAGCAATGGCCGGACATCACCGAAGATATCAGCCTCGACTGCAACCATCCGGACACCCCGGTAAGTACCCGTTCGTCGAACACCTTATATTCGGATACACAGTGGCAAGACACCGACCGAATCATCCTTTTTCAGGGCTGGATAAAGAAAGTGGAATGGATTAGGTGTCCGGCTCCCCTTCCCGAAGACTCAGCCAGTCCTGTGTTAACAAGGATGCTGGTCTCGGCACCATACCAGCGCCGGCAAGGGAGGGTAAAGAGGAGAGCGAGAAGACCCAAGATGACCTTGATTCCGGAGGTAAGTCGGACACTGAGTCCGGAGAAATCGACCTTTCCCCGCGTGACAACATAGGCGGAAGAGGACCCAGTATCCCTTCTCCAAGCAGGAGGAAAAGGGCCGCCACCGAAGATTGGGAGGGGCGGTCTTCCAAGAAGGGCAAGATGCCACCGTCGAGCGGCTTGGGTTTGGAAAGCGACGCCGTTGAACAGCTCCAGCAAGGGGACAAGCCCTTGGCTAAGCCGTAAGTGAATCCGAAGTACTTTGACAGCGTCCCGCTCCGTTGCTGTTACCGAAGATATACGTAACGCGTTCGTGCATTTTTACAGGTCGGCACAGAGTTTTTCTAGGCGATCCTCTTCTTCGGGAAGTCTCCTCCCAGAGATGATGTAGAGCGAGACGCCTCCTCCAACCTCCTCACCCAATAAGGTGGATGACTCTGAAGTGTCATCACGGAGGGTCCCTCTTAACCAACAAGTTGCGCAGGGGAAAAAAGAGGCAGTACGCGAAGGTGGATCTCCGACCATCCGGGATTCTGGGGTTGATGATAACAAAGGCCCCGGACTGTCTGGCTCGCAGCCGACAGTGATTCTGGAGATGGGTGAACAGATTCCTTCAAAGGATGGTAACGCTCCTAGAGCGGCTTCCGGAGACCCAGAGACTCTGGATATATTGCGGGATATGTTGCGGAAAGCATCTGTCTCGGGGGAACAACGTACCTTGATGGGTACAGTGATTGAGAAGATTTTGTCTACGAAGAGCGGATTAAATGAAACCTTCGTGAGCCTACTGAAGGGCTTCGAGGTTTGTGACATAATGTTTTCAGCTATGTTTCATTTGCAAAGATGCGCCTGTGTATAGGTAGTAGCCCCTGAGACTCGGGTTGTCTTCCACTAGGAAGCAAACGGAGGATCAAAAAGGATCGTTTTGAGGACTAACCTAATGAATTTGAACACAGGCTGCTTCCCCCTTGGCCACATCCCAGACTATGGAAATTGCCGAGCTGCAGTGGAAGCTTGATGTGGCAGGGGATGATCTTTCATTAATCAATATGCGTCTTGACGAGTCGCAAGGTATGTATTCAGGGCAATCCCCATACATTTCTTGTGGTATAAGCATGATGCTAAAATCTGTATGCTGGAATATACGTGGCTGCAGATGGTGCTGCCGCCGTTGAAGTTCTTCGAGCGGAGCTGGCCCGGGCCAAGGAGCGGACCCGGCATAGCAATGCTGCTGCCGAAAAGGCATCGGCTGAGCTAAAAGCCGAACAAGCTGCACGGCGCCAAGACGAGGAGAAGATGTCCACGGTGGCGCTCGAACTGGAAAATGCCACTAGCCGCTGCGAATTTCTGGAGAAGGAGAATAAAGCCTTAATGGCTGAACTGGACAAGGCCTTACAAGAGGCGAGGGAAGCGCGATCGGAATCCAGAGCAACCCGTGAGGAGGTTCGGCAGGCTAGGGAGATTGCGGCTGGAAAGCCCTTTCTGCTGCAAACTAAGTTCGGTGACCCGAACTATGCTCAGCTTAACTGTAACACCCCGGATGTAACTTTCCATATTTGTAACTCCAACTCTTGCCATTTTCGGCTATGTGTTATGATATTCCCTCCGTGGTTGGGTTTTGTTTTTCGTTTTGCATTTTGTTCATGTCATGCATCTCATATCATGTCATCATGTGCATCTCATTTTGCATACGTGTTCGTCTCATGCATCCGAGCATTTTCCCCGTTGTCCGTTTTGCAATCCGGCACTCCCACATGCACTGGCGCACCCCTCTTGTTTCTTTTCGTGAGCGGGTGTTGAACGTTCTCGGAATGGACCGAGTCTTGCCAAGTGGCCTTGGTATACCACCGGTAGACCACCTGTCAAGTTTCGTTCCATTTGGAGGTCGTTTGGTACTCCAACGGTTAACCGGGTAACCGCAAAGTCCGTTTGTGTGTTGCAGCAAAACCCCCCTCCAAACAGCCCAAAACCCAGCAAACTCACCTCCATGCTCTCGGTCGTTCGATCACGATCGTGTGGGCGAAGACTGCACTCCATTTGAAGCCTCCTAGCTCCCTCTACCTATAAATATGTGAGCCTCCCCGAAATTCCGGATCCCCGAAACCCTAGTCTGCTCCTCCGTGCCGCCGGACGTGTCCGCCCGGCACCGGACAAAATCCGCCGCCGCCCCTCGCCCTATCTGCAGCCGCCATGTGGCGCCCGTACGCCGCACGCCGCCGCCGTCCCGCAAGC
>NC_057796.1:129048323-129177128 GCF_018294505.1 Triticum aestivum
CGCGCCTCGCCCGTGCCGCCGTTCGCCGGCGCCGCCGCCTCCCGGTCGTTGCCGCCTCCCCGCGCCCGAGATCAGCGCCGTCCTCGCCGGCCATCGGAGCTCCTCCTCCGTGCCGCCTCGCCCGGCTCCTCTCCCTCGCCGTCTCCTTCCTCTCCACGCCGGCCGTCGCCTCCGCTCCGGCGAGCTCACGCCGCCGCCGCGCCCGATCCAGATCCATTCGGGCTAGGTTGACTTCTCCCCCCCCCAAAAAAAATTCTTCTAAGTCCCGAGATAATTGCTATATGTTGCTCACTTCATTGCATCATAACTCTCTGCATATAGCTCCGTTTCGTGCTTGTAATATATTGAAATGTTCATCTCGAGATGCTCTTCATTTTTTTCCATTATGCCATGTTATTTGAGTCCATCTTGATGCCGAAATCTCTGGTGCAAGAGTGTTATATGCTGTTAACTGCTGTTACTTATCAGAACTTGAGGATTTGTTATTTTTCTTGCATTTGATGTGTGCATCTTATGGGCATGAGCTCTACATGTGTTTTGATGTATGCCATGCCATTTTTACAGAGGTGTATGCCACATATTTTTGTGATCTCTGTGGTGACTAGCACAAGCATGCAAACTAGGCTTCGTGATGTTTCTGATTTCAGGGACTTAGTAATTTTGCTAAGTCTGTGACTGCTGTTATTTTGTTGCTATGTATCCATGTGGCTACAGAGAGGTCCATGCTCCTTTTGGTCATATTCAGTAAGGATGTTTTTTATATATAGTTGTGATCTATCCATCCATGCCCCTGTTTGCAATTATGGAGTACCATAGCATGTCTTAATCTTGTTCTACTTTTGCTATAAAATATTTCTGGCAGATTGTTTACGTGTTATTCAATTTTGCCAAGGTTGTTGTAGTTGTTTCATACATGCTATGTATTTGATCTTGCCATGGATAGCTTCATAAACATGCCATCTTGCTGTAGGTATGCTTTTTTGTCATGCATTGTGTCGTGGAATTGTCACGGCAGATGTCCTCGAGCTAGGACTTAGTCGTGGAGCCATCGCAACTAGGAAGCTTAAAGGGGTAAGGCGGGACAAGGAACACGAGGGTTATACTGGTTTGGCCCCTTACGGTGAAGGTAAAAGCCTACGTCCAGTTGAGGTGGTATTGATTAGGGTTTCGATGAGCAGGGAGCTTGATTGCTATGCCTGGCTCTCGATCAGATCTTTCTTTTCCCTAAACCGCCGCCGGGTCGTCCCTTTATATAGAGAGGTTGACGCCCAGCAGCTCTCAGAGTCCCGGCCGGCTCATAAGAGTGTCCGGCTCGGACTCTCAACTATTCTTGCCTTACACTACAAGTTCTACCATAATAGCGGTTGTAACTACGGGCCTTAAGCCATCGCCGGGTCTTAAGCCCATCTTTGGCCCGCCGTCTTCAAGCTTGGCACCGGGCTTCAGGTGATGACCATTATGAGTAACCCGGCCCCTCCGGGCGGGTGGCTCTAAGGTTTATATCCTCAACATTAGGCCCCGGATTGATTTGAGCCGGCTCATGTCAATCTTCAATCCTTTTGATAGAAAATCTCCGGCTTACAATTGTATAAAGGCTATAACCTGTCGTGACGTCATCTTCTGGATTCCGGGTAACCCGCCGTGACGTCATCTTCCATTAAGTCCATTTTTTATTCCACCATATCCGCAACGGATCTTATCTTTAATTGCCGTCCTGAAAATCGAGGCGTTTTTATGGAGAGATAACCACGCCGTGGCCTCCTCGTTTCTCGCGCCCACTTATGAGCTTCCCCTTATAAGTAGCCCGGCTCATGAGCCTCGTGCCACTCGTCGCCTCCATCTTCTTCTTCCTCTCGCCACTGTGCTGCCGCCCGAGCTCCGTCGCCGCCGCCGCCGCGGGTTTCTTCATCTTCACCAACTCAGGCCGCTGCATCACCCTGACGTGACCAGAGAAACGCGACGGATCTCCGCCGTAACTCCGCACCTGTAAGTCCCTGCACCTCTCCACCGTAGATCCACATTAGGGTTCCACTGTTCTTCACCGTTCTTCGCTGTTCTTCGTAAGTTCTTCGCGGGTTCCCTGTAGTTCTGCCACTATGGCCATGTTTCGATCCAAGATTAGCATAGAACTCCTGTGGTAGTTGTTGCTCATCCATTTTAACACTAGTAGATCCCCTTTGTTTGAAAGAACATCCCATTTTGAATCCATGGACTTCTTCTTCATCAGTTCTAGGTCTAGAAAATTTTTCACTTTAGCCAACCGTTTGATCCAAAATATTTACTGCGATCTGTGAAACTTGTTTTCACCAGACTTAGTCAAAAATTGCCTCTGCTGAGCTATGGCGGCTTATGTTTCCGGCTCAAAAGAAGCCATGCGCCGTAAATTTTTCCGGCTCATGTATGATAAAGCCGTAGACAATTTGAGTTACTCACGATACTTGTAGCAGCTTAGATAACCCAATGCACTTAACCATATGTCATTAGGCCCCTCTCATAAGCCGCCATCTGAGTATTTAAATCTGTAAACATCTGCCGGCTTATAATTGAACCGGACATTTTCCTTTTGTCATAGGCTTCATCTTTCACAATGCCTCCCAAAGCTCCCAAAGCACCCATTACATGCAACTGGATGAGGTCCAAGGTAAAGAACGACACCTTAGCTGAATTCGTAAAGACAGGTTACCTGCCCAAGAAGGATGTCATGTCTTACCGTGCCCCTGACCCGTCAGAGGAGAGACCGCAACCAAGGGAGGGTGAGGTAGTGATTTTTGCTGATCACATGAGCCGGGGCTTCGCACCGCCCGGCTCAAAGTTCTTTAGAGATGTGCTGAGTTTCTTTGATCTGCGGCCACAAGACATAGGACCCAATTCCGTGTCAAACATATGCAACTTCCAAGTATTCTGCAAAGTCTACCTTGGAGAAGAGCCCAGCCTTCTGCTCTTTAGAGAACTATTCTATTTGAACCGCCAGAATGAGTGCGCCAACGGACCGAGCCTGGAACTTGGTGGAATCTCCATTCAACGCCGGAGAGACTGCCTCTTTCCTTACGCTGAGCCGCCCAGCCATCCAAAGGACTGGAACCAGACGTGGTTTTACTGCCAGGACACGTCTCCGGCTGACGAAAGCCCTCTGCCCGGCTTTCGTGCCGTGCGTCTGGAACCAAACCACCCTCTGCCCGACAAACTATCTCAGGCGGAGCGTCAACCTCTGATCCCCACCATCAACAAGATCAAGGCTCTCCTGGGCAACGGCCTCAACGGCATTGATCTGGTCCGGGTTTGGATCTCATGGCGGGTGATCCCCTTGAGCCGCCGCCCCGGCTTAATGTGTGATTACACGGGCCGGAAAGATGACCCCCTGCGACATAGCCGCAACGATCTTCCTGAAGACGTTGTTGAAGATATGACCAAGGCCCTCTTGAATGAGAACTTGGCAAACTGCGGGAGGACCGGCTTAAGCCCCTTCTGCAAGACCAACCCGGCCCCAGCGGTAAGCCGCTGATCTGAACATCTTATTTTCTCGTTTAGATAGTTTTCATCTGAACCTTAAGAAATCTTCATTGTGTTTTTCAGGCTGATGATAAATTCTGGAAGGTCAAGTATGACCATGAGGCGGCCAAGAAGGCCAGGAAGGCTAAGAAAGCCGCCAGGAGAGCCGCTCCCCGCAAGAAGGGAAGTAGGCCTACTGCCGCAGAGCTGCTTCAACTAAGTGACAGCTCCGAGTCAGAGGTAACCCCTGAACCTATAAGCTCTTGTTGTATTTCTTGTTTATTCCTGTCCACCTTATTGATACTGATCATCAGCAGGATGACACCGGAGCAAGTAATCCGGTGACCAAAGAGGTAATGACACTTTCCTCCGACTCAGAGCCCTTGCCAAGGCTGAAAGTCCGAAGAGTAACCTGGAAAGTAAGATTTTCACATCCTTTAGCTTATCAAGATCCTCAATTTCTTTTGAAGCGACAGATTCATGAGAGCCGGCGGCACACCCGGACCAACAAGGATGCTGACCTCTCCTCCGGTTTACCTGAGGCGTCAAGGAAGCGCCGGACCGAGGTTATCTCCAACTTATATCCTTTTCATCCTTTGGCGGGTGTTATACGTCAACCGCTCAATTCTTCCGATTCAAATTATCAGGAAACTTCACCCTCCTCTGGCAACTCTATGCAATCGAACCTACCGGCTTTCAAGACCGTACCCGGGTAATGATGATCATCTCTTGTTGTGCTTATCTTTACTCATACTTTTGTACTAACCTTGTGTCCTTTCAGTGCTCAAGCAAAGCTCAGTAAAAGAGCAAAGAAGAACAAGCCGGTCGAAGAGCTGGTCTTGCCTGAGCCGGAGGTTTCAGCTCAAGAGCCGCCAGCTGCCTCTGCTCCTGAAGCCACCACTCCAACTGATGAGCCAGCCATGGAGACTTCCACCAACCCGGATATCTCCAGCCCGGCTCAGCCGGCCGATGACCCGGACGTGGTAATCACCCGGACGGAGTTTGTCGAGCCGGGGAGACCCACTGCGCTGGCTAAGTGCTCTACAAAGGAAGAGTTGCTAGAGCGCCACCGGGCCAAGCTGGAGATCACCAACTACGCCAACCTGAGCATTGGAGAGATCATCTCCGGCTATGTCAATCAAGTGCACAGCAGCCGGGACTTGGAGATTGACATGGTGAAGCAGATACAGCAGAAGTCTGAGGTACCACTCTATTGCTTACTGCATAATCATCTTTACTATACTAGCCCCCAAGTCTACGACTTATGATAGAATATCTTGTAGACTTAATTTCCGGCTTACTTCCATGAACCGGTAATTTGTAGATAGAAACTTTCGACATGCATTAGCCCCCAAGTGCCAAGTGTCTTTGCTTGGAAAGTGCTTGGACTTTAAAATCGCATAATAATTGTTCATACTATAACCCGGAAATTGTGCAGGCTGCTTGCAAAAAATTTGAAGCTGATATCTCTGAGCTGAAGAACCGCCTGAAGACTCAGGAAACTGAGACCCGGAAGGCCAACGCCAAATTTGAATCCAGCATTGCTACTCAAGAGAAGCTGAAGAAGAAGTTTGAAGCTGAGAGGAAAACTTGGGCCGAAGAAAAGGCTGCTCTTGTAAGCCGGGCCGAACAGGCAGAGAAGGCTCTGACGGAGAGAACCGCCGAACTCTTCGGCTTAAAACGCCATGTGTCACAAATGGTCGCCGCAATCTTCGGTAAGTCCTTCTGCAGGCTTTGAACAAGTTTATAGTCTTTATGTCTCATAACTCCCATCATTGAGAACGGCTTATCTTACTTTGTTAAACAGGTCCCAGAAGCGCCAACCTCAATCAGAACGTGCTAACCAAGCTGAAGGCCGTGTACACCCTGGTGGAGCAACTCTACACCGGGTCACAGCATGCTTTGGCCGTGGTGGCCCTATCCAATGAGGTTCCGACTCACCTGGCGGAAGTACTTCGCCGGCTGGCCATTCTTCCTCAGCGTGTCCAAGAGCTGCGACGGGCCTCTGCAAGAGCCGGAGCCATAGCTGCTCTGAGCCGGGCCAAGGCTTTCCTTCCAGAGCTAGACCCGGCAGACATTGCACTTGGTTACCCCAGCTTGAAGGAAGACGGCACCCCTTTCGACCAAAAGGACTTTGGTGCCTGTGTGAAGATCGTGCGCCCGGTGGCCACCCTGATTGGGAATGACACTGATCTGACCAAGTACCAGCCGAGCTACGATGCAGAGAATCAGAGGATCCCCACTCCGCGTTATGAAGCCATCAGCTTAGTCCCGCCGACTCGTAAGCACACCTTTGCCCCGGAAATTGACCCGGCCGGGTTAATTGACGAGGAAGCTTTGAGCGGCATTGACTGGAAATCGTCAACCTTCCAGGTCTTGGGAACAGCCGGAGGAGCGGAGAGGGATGAGCCGGAAGCTTCGACCCGGCAAGCATCTTGACTCTTTAGGCGGCTTGTCAAACAATTCTTCACCCTTTTGGACTCGGGGAGTCTTGTAATAGAATAGGACCAACATTTTAACTTTGTCGTGCCATCGTGCACGTGCTGAATGCTTAATTCCATTGAAGTTGCTTCCTTATATTCCTCCGGATCATAATTGATCATTCATTTTCCTTAAGCTCAAATAGTTGTCTTTAACTATCCTGCATAGAAAAACAAATCACAAGTCTCTAGGCGGCTTACCGCACTGAGAATCATAGTCTCATACATATAACCCGGAATATAAATCTAAGTCACGAAAGACTGGTCCTCAATTATGTCCTTGATATAACCGTAATAACATACTTACAGGCCTTCAAGTACACTTCCGGTTTATATAACCCGGATAATAAGGTTGGTACCTCAACTCCGGTTTACTAGTCTTGATAATGCTGATTGTGTGCGACTAGCACTGTGAATCAAAGTTAAGCCGGCGGAACAAGAACCGCCGTGTACACTGTTGATACAACCAGAAGAACTTGTTGTAAATCAGAAAATCAAAACTTAGGGGCTTCCGGTTCGAATACGACCAGAGACCCGTCCCAAAGGGGTTAAGCTAAGATTCGAATGCGATCATATAGCCCCCAGTGGGTTTGGCGATGTCGATCAAGAGGGTACCGACAGCTATGTTCTCTTTGGTTCGAATACGACCCATGTTTGAACAGGAAGCCCCCAAATGACCTTAAGAGTTGTTTAACGACGCTGATTCGAATACGATCCACGTCGGTTCCCAAAGGGGGTTGAGCTATGATTCAAATATGATCAAAGAAAAACTCCCCAATGAGCTCGGCACTTTGCCAATCAAATGGTTATCGACAGCTATGTTCTCTTTGGTTCGAATACGACCTATGTTTGAACAGGAATCCCCCAAGTGACTATATTGCGTACGGCTAGATTCGAATACGATCATAAGCCGGATCCACCTCTAAGTTACCATGTGATCTTGTAATGGAAACAACACATTTACCTTTGGAGGAGAAAAAAGGACAGAGGTCCTGCTTTATTGCTTATCATAATATATACATGGCTTATAGAAATATGTACATTATGAGAGCCGGTGGCTCAAGTGTAATAAGGCCGAAGCTGAGCTATGTGCCACGGCCGACGGGTCTCTTCCTCCGACTTACGTGAATCTTTATGCTCGTGAATGTCAATAAGGTAGTATGACCCATTGTGCAAGTTCTTGCTGACCACAAAGGGCCCTTCCCAAGGCGGGGATAACTTGTGCGCATCTGTTTGATCTTGGATGAGCCGGAGCACCAGATCACCTTCCTGGAAGACCCGGGACTTAACCCGGCGACTGTGATAACGACGCAGGTCTTGTTGGTAAATCGCTGAGCGAGCTGCTGCCACATCACGCTGTTCGTCCAACAAGTCAAGAGCATCTTGGCGCGCCTGTTCATTATCCGCCTCAACATAAGCCGCCACTCGAGGCGAGTCATGACGGATTTCACTGGGGAGGACTGCTTCCGCTCCATAAACCATGAAGAAAGGCGTGTAACCCGTAGACCTGTTAGGAGTAGTATTGATGCTCCATAACACGGAGGGTAACTCCTCCACCCAACAACCCGGCGTCCGTTGCAAAGGGACCAAAAGCCGGGGCTTGATGCCTTTCAGAATCTCTTGATTAGCTCTCTCAGCTTGACCATTGGATTGAGGGTGAGCCACTGATGAAACATCAAGTCGAATATGCTCTCGTTGACAAAACTCCTCCATGGCGCCTTTGGACAGATTGGTACCATTGTCAGTTGTAATGCTGTGTGGAAAGCCAAAGCGAAAGATCACCCTTTTCATGAACTGAACCGCCGTGGCTGCGTCACACTTGCTAACTGGCTCTGCTTCAACCCACTTTGTGAATTTGTCAACTGCCACCAAGAGGTGGGTCTTCTTGTCCTTGGACCTTTTAAAAGGCCCAACCATATCGAGCCCCCAGACCGCAAATGGCCAAGTGATTGGTATCATACGCAGCTCTTGAGCCGACACATGAGCCCGTCGTGAGAACCTCTGGCAACCGTCACATTTACTGACCAAGTCCTCCGCATCAGCATGAGCCGTCAGCCAATAAAAACCATGACGGAAAGCTTTGGCCACAAGGGATTTTGAGCCGGCATGATGGCCACAATCCCCTTCGTGAATCTCACACAAGATTTCTTGACCTTCCTCAAGGGAGACACAACGCTGGAACGCTCCCGTAACACTACGGCGATGTAGCTCACCATCGATAACAACCATTGACTTAGACCGCCGGGTTATTTGTCTGGCCAAAGTTTCATCCTCAGGCAACTCTCCCCGGGTCATGTAAGCCAAGTACGGCACCGTCCAGTCCGGGGTGATGTGGAGAGCCGCCACCAACTGTGCCTCCGGGTCAGGGACAGCCAAGTCTTCCTCTGTAGGCAACTTAACAGAAGGGTTATGCAAGACGTCCAGGAAGGTATTAGGCGGCACCAGTTTTCGCTGAGAGCCCAGCCGGCTTAAAGCATCAGCCGCCTCGTTCTTCCTGCGATCGATGTGCTCTACTTGGTAACCCTGAAAGTGTCCAGCAATAGCATCAACTTCACGGTGATAAGCCGCCATGAGAGGGTCCTTGGAATCCCACTTTCCTGATACTTGTTGAGCCACTAAGTCTGAGTCGCCGAAGCACCTTACCCAGCTCAAGCTCATCTCCTTAGCCATCCGAAGACCATGAAGCAAGGCCTCGTACTCAGCCGCATTGTTAGTACAAGGAAACATCAACCATAGCACATAATGGAACTTGTCACCTTTAGGGGAAGCCAATACAACTCCAGCCCCCGAGCCCTCCAATTGCCTGGACCCATCGAAGTGAATAGTCCAATATGTGTTATCCGGCTTTTCTTCGGGCACTTGTAGCTCTATCCAATCGTTGATGAAATCCACCAAGGCTTGAGATTTAACAGCAGTGCGTGGTACGTATTTCAGACCATGAGGTCCGAGCTCTATAGCCCACTTAGCCACTCTCCCTGTGGCCTCTATGTTTTGAATGATATCTCCAAGGGGGGCAGAACTGACCACAGTGATAGGGTGCCCCTGGAAATAATGCTTAAGCTTCCGGCTTGCCATGAACACACCATAAACAAGCTTCTGTCAATGTGGATACCGCTGTTTGGACTCGATGAGCACTTCACTGACGTAATAAACCGGCCGCTGAACCGGATGCTCCTTACTCTCTTCCTTGCGCTCCACCACCACAGCCACGCTGACGGCCCGTGTGTTAGCAGCTACATACGATAATAAAGGCTCCTTGTCAACCGGAGCAGCAAGGACTGGGGGCTCCGCCAGCTGTCTCTTCAAATCCTCAAAAGCAGTATTAGCAGCATCATTCCAGACAAAGTCATCAGTTTTCTTCATCAACTGGTACAATGGCATGGCCTTCTCACCCCAAACGGCTTATAAACCGGCTTAAAGCAGCAATACGACCCGCCAGGCACTGGACGTTTATGCACACCGGCTTAGCCAGAGAGGTGATTGCCTTGATTTTCTCCGGGTTAGCTTCAATGCCTCTGTTAGAAACCAGAAAACCCAAGAGCTTGCCTGCAGGAACACAAAAAACACACTTGGCCGGGTTAAGCATCATCTTGTAGACCCGGAGATTATCAAAGGTTTCCCTTAGGTCATCTATCAAGGTTTCCTTCTCCCTGGACTTAACCACAATATCATCCACATAGGCATGAACATTGCGCCCAATCTCGTTATGAAGATAGTTCTGCACGCAACGCTGATAAGTCGCCTGTAAACTCTTGAGTCCAAAAGGCATAGACACATAGCAGAAGGCTCCAAAGGGAGTGATGAACGCCGTCTTCTCCTGGTCCTTAACTGCCATTTTAACCTGATGGTATCCAGAATAAGCATCCAAGAAACTTAAGCACTCGCAACCCGCCGTAGCATCAATGATTTGATCAATACGGGGAAGAGCAAAAGGATCAGCCGGACATGCCTTGTTTAAGTCCGTGTAGTCCACACACATCCGCCAGGTGCCATTCTTCTTGAGCACGAGCACCGGGTTAGCTAACCACTCTGGGTGAAAGACTTCAACAATAAAACCGGCCGCCAAGAGCCGGGCCACCTCTTCACCAATGGCTTTCCGCCTCTCTTCATTAAACCGCGGAAGGAATTGTCTGACCGGCTTAAATTTTGGATCAACATTGAGAGTGTGCTCAGCGAGTTCTCTAGGTACACCTGGCATGTCAGAAGGTTTCCATGCAAAAATGTCCCTATTCTCACGGATGAACTCGATGAGCGTGCTTTCCTATTTTGGATCCAGATTGGCACTGATGCTAAACTGCTGAGATGAATCACCTGGAACAAAATCAACAAGTTTAGTCTCATCAGCCGACTTAAATTTCATTGCCGGCTCATGCTCCGTAGTTGGCTTTTTCAGAGAGGTCATATCTGTTGGGTCAACATTGTCCTTGTAAAACTTCAACTCCTATGTTGCACAAACAGATTCTGCATAAGCCGCATCACCTTCCTCACACTCCAAGGCCACCTTCCGGCTGCCATGAACCGTAATGGTCCCACTGTGACCCGGCATCTTGAGCTGCAAATACACGTAACACGGCCGTGCCATGAACTTGGCGTAAGCCGGCCGCCCAAATATGGCATGATACGGACTTCTTATCTTGACCACCTCAAAGGTTAATTTTTCCACCCTGTAGTTGTACTCGTCTCCAAAGGCCACTTCCAACTCGATCTTACCAACTGGATAAGCCGACTTACCAGGCACCACACCATGGAAAATAGTATTGGACTGGCTGAGGTTCTTATCAATCAACCCCATACGACGGAAGGTCTCATAATAGAGGATGTTGATGCTGCTGCCTCCATCCATGAGCACCTTAGTGAAGTTATATCCTCCCACCTGAGGAGCCACCACCAGGGCCAAATGACCCGGATTATCAACCCGGGGAGGGTGATCCTCCCTACTCCACACAATAGGCTGCTTAGACCATCTTAAATAGCGTGGAACCGCCGGCTCAACAGCATTCATAGCCCTCTTATGAAGCTTCTGATCTCGCTTACACAGACTGGTGGTAAATACGTGATACTGTCCACCGTTAAGCTGCTTTGGATTGGTCTGATAACCCCCCTGCTGCTGTTGATGACCCTGGCCAGACTGCTGATTAGAGCCCCCTTGACCGTTCTGAGGATTAGAATTTGAGCCGCCGCCCGGGCCATGAAAACCGCTAGCGCCTGAGCCGCCGCCCGGGCCATGGTTTCCATTAAAGGCATTGGAATTCTTAAAGGCTTTCATGATCGCGCAATCCTTCCATAGATGAGTAGCTGGCTTCTCCCTAGAGCCATGCCTTGGACAAGGCTTATTCAACAGCTGCTCCAGCGTCGGGCCTGACCCGCCGGCTCGGGGAGGTGGCCTCCCCTTGCGTCGCTGGTTATTCCCCTGTGAGCTGGCGTTGGCCACGAACTCTAGGCTGTCGTCGGCCTTACGCTTGCCACCTCCTTGGTTCCCCGGGTTATGCTGAGGACCCTTGCCATTGCCGTTCTTCTTTCCCTTCCCTGTCCTTTCATCATCTGAAGCGGGGCCTTGGTACTATCAGAGTCGGCGTACTTGACGAGAGCCGCCATCAGCGTACCCATATCATTGCAGTCGCGCTTAAGCCGCCCGAGTTTCATCTTCAAGGGCAGGAAACGACAATTCTGTTCCAACATTAAGACTGCAAAGCCGGCATCCATCTTATCAGATGAATGTATTATCTCTTTGACCCGGCGAACCCAATGTGTTGTAGACTCACCCTCCTGCTGTTTACAGTTAGTCAAATCCACAATTGACATAGACTGCCTACAGGTATGTTTGAAGTTTTGGATGAACCGGGCTTTCAACTCAGCCCAAGACCCGATGGAATTCGGTGGTAGCCCTTTCAACCAAGTGCGGGCACTCCCATCTAGCATCATGGTGAAGTACTTGGCCATCGCCGCTTCACTGACCTCCAGCAATTCCATGGCCATCTCGTAACTCTCGATCCAGGCTCCGGGTTGTAAATCAGTCGTGTAATTAGGCACCTTCCTAGGGCCTTTGAAGTCCTTGGGTAGACGTTCATTGCGGAGAGCTGGCACTAAACAAGGGACACCTCTAGTCCTCGTAGGGATACCCACGTCGACGGAAGTCGTCGGATAAGCCGGGGGAGTCTGGTAAGCCGTCAACTGAGGCACCTGCTCCGCCTCCTGCCGCGCTCTATCTTGGTCTATTGCGTGAAAGGCTTCGTTATGAGCCGGGCCATGGCCAGGGGGCAAATCATGGCGTCGGACATTACTTGAGCCGGTCGCTGAGACCATGTGTCTGCTATAACTCGGGCTCCGGCTCGGACGAGGGGTTGAATGTATCCTGTCCCGGCTGTAAGAGTACGCCTCTTGCTGCGCTAGCGCTGTCTGAAGGAGTTCTCTGACCCGGCGGGTTTCAATAGCCGTTGGAGAGTCGCCGTCAATTGGGAGAGCCGCCAGCCGTGCTGCTGCGGCGACCATGTTCTCCAGCGGGTTAGCACAATGACCCGGCGGTATTGGCACATACTGAGGCGGGGCAGGGTTCACCCGGGGAGGCCCCATCACTTGTGGCTGAACAGGGGTCCCAGACCCGGGCACTATGATCCCCGGCGGGTTACTAGACCCTGCACCTGGCGTGTTGAAGAGGTTTCGAGGATCGTAGACCGGAGGGAGTCGAGATTGGGCCTTTTGATGCCTCCCTCTCATGACCTCATTGGACGCGTTCTGATCCATCGTGAGCCGGAAGGACTGCGCCTGAATCAACTGAGTCTGGGCGCCGAGAGCCGCCCTCTCCGCAGCCATCCTGATCCCTTCCGCCGCCAGATCCTCCTTGGCTTTCACTAGATCTAACTTTAACTACGCCACCTCCGCGTCATGCTGGGCTTGATCCACCGGGTCAACCGTGGCGGTCAACAGGGCCGTCATCTTGTCCGTGAGATCCATCAGCACCTGAGCCGGCAAGGGCAGGGTTTTGAACAGGCTGTGCACCGGCCATGAAGATTCCAACCCGGCTCGGCGGCTCAAAAGGGTCCGGAATACTGTCACCATCGGAACAACCCCTGAGCCTGCCATCTTGAATTTGATACAACGAGTTTGACTCGTCTGTGGACGATTCGCCGTCAGAGCCGGCGGCCGTCCCATCACCAGATCTGGATCCATCAGAGAGCCCTCCATGGACACATCCCACAAAAGCATGCTTCAAGGCAGACAGGGCCCGGGCGGGTCGTGCGCGCTGAGCCGTCTCGATGAGATCGGCGCAGAGATCCGGCTCAGGGCCCGGCTCACCAATCTTGCCAATGAAGACATGAATTCCGCCGAAGGGGACCCGGTACCCTTACTCAATTGAGCCAGCGTCGGGGCCCCAGTTTGCATCATCGATGTAGAGCTTGCCGCGACGACTCTTGGTCATCCGGCCCACAGCGTATCCCTTGAGCCCTTCGAAGCTGCCCTTCAAGAACTCAAATCCACCGCGCGCTGGCCCCATGGTGGGTACCAACTATCGTGGAATTGTCACAGCAGATGTCCTCGAGCTAGGACTTAGTCGTGGAGCCATCGCAACTAGGAGGCTTAAAGGGGTAAGGCGGGACAAGGAACATGAGGGTTATACTGGTTCGGCCCCTTACGGTGAAGGTAAAAGCCTACGTCCAGTTGAGGTGGTATTGATTAGGGTTTCGATGAGCAGGGAGCTTGATTGCTATGCCTGGCTCTCGATCAGATCTTTCTTTTCCCTAAACCGCCGCCGGGTCGTCCCTTTATATAGAGAGGTTGACGCCCAGCAGCTCTCAGAGTCCCGGCCGGCTCATAAGAGTGTCCGGCTCGGACTCTCAACTATTCTTGCCTTACACTACAAGTTCTACCATAATAGCGGTTGTAACTACGGGCCTTAAGCCATCGCCGGGTCTTAAGCCCATCTTTGGCCCGCCGTCTTCAAGCTTGGCGCCGGGCTTCAGGCGATGACCATTATGAGCAACCCAGCCCCTCCGAGCGGGTGACTCTAAGGTTTATATCCTCAACACATTGCTTTGTGGTGAGTGCATAAAGCTCACCAAGATGCCTTCATAATACTGTTTTTGCCATGCTCTGTTTTCTGCAAGTCTGAAACCTGTTAACGAAACTTGCTATGTTTACATGGTTGCCATCATATCTTCTGTTCCTTTTTGGCTTATGGTCACTAAGGGACTTTTGTTCTATGAATTTATTATATTCATGTCATGCCTTGTTTTTCTATGTTAAGTTCCTATAGCATGTTGATTGCTTTCTCTGAACATTGCTACCTGATGCTGTTTCTGCCATATCCAGTAATTTCACTAAGTCTGTGAACCTGTTATCTTTTTCACTTTTGCCATGCTTGTTTCAACATGTTATGTTGTGATCTAGCCATATCTCAGTGTTCATATTTTGTCAAGCATCTTCTGTATATTACTGCCATATGCTTTGTTGCTATGTTGGAATGCTGTAGCATAGCTACTTGGTGTATTTTAAGTGCCATCATGCTGTTAATCGCAGAATCGTGTCATTCTTGTTTCGCTTGCCATTTGCAAACCGTGCATCCGTTTCCGGTGATCTTTATATCGATTTCGACCGAAATCATCTCGTCTTTCCAGTGGCATACTTGGTTTGCCAAGTTACTGCCTTGTTCATCCTTTTTCTTCCAGAGCACGCATATGCATCGCGTACCACATCTCGCATGTCATACATGTTTTGCATCATGTTGCTTGTGCATTTCCCGTTATTGATTGTCGTTCCGTTGCTTGTGTTCTTGTTTTGGGTAGAGCCGGGAGACGAGTTTGTGAACGAGGAACCTGTTGAGTACGCTTTCGAGGATCAAGCTTTCGACAACTCTGAGAACCTTGCAGGCAAGATGACCATACCCTCGAAATCACTTCTATCTTTGCTTTGCTAGTTATTCGTTATATTGCCATGCTGCGCTACCTACCACTTGCTATATCATGCCTCCCATATTTGCCATGTCAAGCCTCTAACCATGCTTTCCTAGCAAACTGTTGTTTGGCTAAGTTACCGCTTTTGCTCAGCCCTTCTTATAGCGTTGTTAGTTGCAGGTGAAGTTGAAGTTGGTTCTATGTTGGAACATGGATATTTTGGAATATCACAATATCTCTTATTTAATTAATTCATCTATATATTTGGTAAAGGGTGGAACGCTCGGCCTTATGCCTGGTGTTTTGTTCCACTCTTGCCGCCCTAGTTTCCGTCATACCGGTATTATGTTCCATGAGTTTGCGTTCCTTACGCGGTTGGGTGATTTATGGGACCCCCTTGATAGTTCGCCTTGAATAAAACTCCTCCAGCAAGGCCCAACCTTGGTTTTACCATTTGCCACCTAAGCCTTTTCCCTTGGGTTTTCGCGAGCCCGAGGGTCATCTTTATTTAAACCCCTGGGCCAGTGTTCCTCTGAGTGCTGGTCCAAACTAGAGCCCTTTGCAGCGCCACCTCGGGGAAACTTGAGGCCTGGTTTTAGTTGTACGGACTGCTCATCCGGTGTGCCCTGAGAACGAGATATGTGCAGCTCCTATTGGGATTTGTCGGCACATTCGGGCGGCTTTGCTGGTCTTGTTTTACCATTGTCGAAATGTCTTGTAAACCAGGATTCCGAGACTGATCGGGTCTTCCTGGGAGAAGGTTTATCCTTCGTTGACCGTGAGAGCTTATGATGGGCTAAGTTGGGACACCCCTGCAGGGTATTATCTTTCGAAAGCCGTGCCCGCGGTTATGAGGCAGATGGGAATTTGTTAATGTCCAGTTGTAGAGAACTTGTCACTTGACCCATTTAAAATACATCAACCGTGTGTGTAGCCGTGATGGTCTCTTCTCGGCAGAGTCCGGGAAGTGAACACGGTTTGAGTTATGCATGAACGTAAGTAGTTTCAGGATCACCTCTTGATCATTCTAGCTTCGCGACCGTTGCGTTGCTTCTCTTCTCGCTCCCATTTGCGTATGTTAGCCACCACATATGCTTAGTGCCTGCTGCAGCTCCACCTCATTACACCATCCTTTCCTATAAGCTTAAATAGTCTTGATCTCGCAGGTGTGAGATTGCTGAGTCCTCGTGACTCACAGATTCTACCAAAACAGTTGCAGGTGCCGATGATGCCAGTGCAGATGATGCAACCGAGCTCAAGTGGGAGTTCGACGAGGAACGTGGTCGTTACTATGTGTCTTTTCCTGATGATCAGTAGTGGAGCCCAGTTGGGATGATCGGGGATCTAGCATTTGGGGTTATCTTATTTTCATTTGGATTTCGACCGTAGTCGGTCTAAGTGTGGATTTTGGATGATGTATGAATTATATTTATGTATTGTGTGACGTGGCGATTGTAAGCCAACTCTCGTTATCCCATTCTTGTTCATTACATGGGATTGTGTGAAGATGACCCTTCTTGCGACAAAACCACAATGCGGTTATGCCTCTAAGTCGTGCCTCGACACGTGGGAGATATAGCCGCATCGTGGGCGTTACATTAACCAAGTGTGGAGTTCTCCGGACGAGTTCTTGGACTTGCCGAAGAGTTCTTCCGATGCGGCGCAGTATTACCAAGCGCGAGATGGGTATGCAACGGAGAAACTTTTTTGGTCGCAGTTTGGCGCATCAAAACGCCCTCTGTTGCTCAATGAACAGATGTCCCAATGGGCAGAACTTCATAGGATATCTGGCGCTGCCATGAAGGATGTCATAATCCGGTTGTGGCCAACTGAGCCTATTCTGGATAGCTACTTCGGTTTGGTACAAAGACTTGTTGACGCAGCGCCGTGAATAGATGCTGTGAAGCGGTCAGCGTGCATTGAAGGTGCACGGATGGCCTTTGCCCGAGTCAAGACATTCTGGGGGAAAATGAAGGCCATCGATGTCGCGGCTAAGAGTCCACCCAAGGGCAAGGACCGTCCTGAACCGGAGCATTATTTTGAAGACATCCTAGAGTCCGCCCGCTTAATAGAGGGTCAATGCTCGAAAGACATAATGTTCGAGTAACGTGTATGATAATTGTAAAAGACAATTTTATAGTTAACCTATTTTTATGTCTTGCTTGAGAGCTTGAATTCCTCCTGTGCGGCCGTTTTAATGTAATCTGAAAGTTTTCCAATCGTCGGCTTCATCCCCCTCGTAGGAAGTACGGGGGTGTTCAGAAAAGCATTTAATCACTCTTCATCCAACGTCTTGGTCCATAAAGGAGGTGATAATGCGGCGAACCAGGCAATCGGACTATAGGGCGTTAACACTTTCACTTAGCCATAGGAGTTTTATGATGGGACTACGACATAGCCCCTGGTATGTATGCGGCGTAAGGTGCCTTACATATTTGATCTGAAAAAAGATCCTTCGTGTGACACGGAGAACCGCTAAAGATTCCAAGAAGTCGTCAAGTGGTTGACCAGCTCTCGCCGCATCATGACAGTTAGTTTTCGGCTTTCTCTACTGAGGTACTTGACCGGATGACCCGGAAGCACAATCGCAGTAGTTCTCCCTTTACTACCCTAGCCGATAGAGCGGAACGTAGGGTAGCAAGCACAGGAGCCGGGCAACCCAACTATTGACCCAAGACAATGATTCGGAGCTGATGCATATAAGGCCAAACTTGCGACGCCGAAGTACGCTGTAGAGCTGTTCGGGCTTTTGCTAGCAACTCATTTGTTCCCGTACCGAGCCCCTGGCAGGTTATGCCAAGGTATGTTTGTGAAACGACCGTGGGAGCCGTATTTAGTGGTGAAACAACATGGATGATTAATTCGGATACTTTTTCCTGGGAGCTGAGTGATATGCCAATGATTATTTAGAAAGCCATCCTCCCGGCTATTTGACATGCTCGGGGTCGGAGGCGGAGGTACAGGCATAGTACAGGCTCAAAATAGAGAGTGCAGTCTACAAAAAGTTATTTTGGACCTCCTGTCGCACGTCTGCCGCCCGTCCTCGGCAGGGGGAATCCTTGATGGAAATAGCCCCTCAGGTGAGTGTATGGATCCGAACTCCGATAGAGCCAGTTGCAGATGTTTGTCCTGTTCGTCACCTGTTTTTAAGGGATGTTGAAGGAAGAAATAAAAAGAAAATGGATAAAAAATGTTACGGGGATGCTTGCAGGCTTGTCCGTAGTGTGCCTCCGCCAATGCCCATGGTATCTTGAGTGCGTAGTGATGTATGCGCAGCACAAATTTTGCAGGTGTACGAGGTGGGCGGCGGAAGCCGGACTGCTATTTTCGCTCCGGGAGTAGTTGATCCTCGGGTGGAAATTGCTTCTAGCCCCCGGTATTTCTTTGGTGAACCTCTCCGTCGTCCCTGTCGCCTGGCGGCCTTCTCCCCTTGTGTTCAGCGCTGAGCTTGCCGGCCTGTTTAAAGACCCACCAGTTTCTATTACTATGATTAGCTGGTTTGTCAGGGTGGCCGTGAATCTGGCAGGGTCGGTCCAATATCCTGTCTAGTTTGGATGGTTCGTCCCGTTTCGCCTTAAATGGCTTCTTCCATTGACCGGGCTTAGGATTCGCTGAATCCGGCGTTGACCGCTGTGTCGCGTGATCTTTCATTATTATTGCGACTGTTGTATTTGCTTCCTCGTGGCTTGTCGTTGCCGTCTCGGATTTCGGAAGTGCCCGGGTCGCTGGCGCTGTTGCTTCTACGAGCGAGCCAGTTGTCTTCTCCCGTGCAAAAGCGGGTCATCAGAGCAGTGAGGGCTGTCATATATTTAGGTCCTTCTTGACCGAGGTGGCGTGCAAGCCATTCGTCCCGGACATTGTGTCTGAAAGCCGCAAGTGCTTCCGTGTCCGGACAGTCGATGATTTGGTTCTTTTTGACTAAGAACCGAGTCCAGAGCTTCCTGGCTGACTCTCCGGGCTGCTGGACAATGTGACTTAGGTCATCAGCATCCGGTGGCCGGACATAAGTTCCTCGGAAGTTGTCGAGGAAGGCCTCCTCCAAGCCCTCCCAGCTGCCTATGGAATTTCCAGGCAGGCCGTTTAACCAGTGCCGAGCTGGCCCTTTTAGCTTTAGTGGGAGGTATTTAATTGCGTGGAGGTCGTCCCCACAGGCCATATGGATGTGGAGGATAAAATCTTCTATCCATACCGCGGGATCGGTTGTTCCGTCGTATGATTCAATATTGACGGGTTTGAATCCTTCGGGGAGTTCATGATCCATTACTTCATCGGTGAAGCAAAGCGGGTGTGCGGCGCCTCTATGTTGGGCCACACTGCGACGTAACTCCGAAGGAGTCCATTTGCGGTTTTCGGCTTGGGCGTGGCTAGGTCTGTCATGTCCGAATAGGTAGCTGTCGTCGCGTGTCGAGGTATGCATTCGCGATCCATAGATCGGTCTTGCGTGTCCTGCTCTACTGTCCAAGTCCCGCTGCAGGTCGTCTGGACAATCGTGAGCTGCGTTATTCTTGCCTTTACGGCGAGGTGGGGCGGTATGGTGTTCAGCTTGAGTTGCCTCTTTATCCAGACAGAATTGTCAGCGACCTGCCGCATTGTGCGATGATGGTACGGGCTCCAACGCCTCGTCATCGAACTGATGTAGCAATCTATGCTTCGGGTAGCTTTTGGCCAGGCCACGAAGGCCATATTCTTCGGCGACCAGGACTTGGGTCCATCTATCATTGAGTAGGTCTTGGTCAGCTTGAAGCTGTTGCTGCTTCTTTTTCAGGCTGCTTTCCATAGCTATGAGCCTGCGCTTGAAGCACTCCTGCTCGAGGGGCTCTTCGGGTACGATGAAGTCTTCGTCGCCGAGGCTTACCTCATCTTCGGAAAGCGGAATGTAATTGTCGTCCTCCCAATTGTCGCTAAGCAGGGCCTGTTCATCGGGGCTGGCTTGCCCGTTTTCCTGTTCCTCCTATTCAGATCTTGCTCCAACAGGGTCTTCATTGTTTTTGGCATCGTCTGGAGTACTATTTTCTCCGGTGCCATCTTTGCACGCTTTTTTAAGTGTGTCGGCTATGTACACATCGTACGAAGTGGTGGTCGTCCCACGTACGGTGACTCGCGGGCTTTGGCCTTGCTCCTCATCCTCATCGTCGCCGATACCGTCAATGTTTTCGGAGCCATAATCAGGTATGACGATTAAGTCCTCGACAGTGGCTATGAAGTGGGTGGCAGGTGGGAAGCAAAATTCCCCATCAGCTTCTAGCTCGAACCGAACATAGTTCGGCTGTGAGTCCTTCTCCAAGGACAAATTCTTTAAAGAGTTTAGCATTTCACCCAAAGGTGAGTGCTGGAAGATGTATGCGGCGCTGAATTTGAAAATCGATAATCGATCCAGCTTGGTGTCCGCAGGCATACATGATCCGGAACTTATAGCCGGAGACGAGTCCGGAGTTCCATTGACGCAAATATTACAGGGTGTTGAGTCTGTGTGCGGCTCCAACGCCACGGACTTTGTGGCCTGGGATGGCACGATCTGCTCCGGCTCTAAGGCCATTGCAGCAACAGGAACCATCTCCTGGATGTGACCCGATGACAGATTTAAGTCATGTTCATCAGAGCGAGGGGGAGCGATCGTCGCGGTCTCGAATCCGTCGAAGATCAAGTCTCCACGGATGTCCGTCACGTAGTTCAAGCTTCCGAATCTGACCTGATGGCCGGGGGCGTAACTATCGATCTGCTCCAGATGGCCAAGCGAGTTGGCCCACAGTACGAAGCCATCGAACATGAAGATCTGTCCGGGGAGGAAGGTTTCTCCCTGGACAGCGTCACTATGGACGATCAAAGGGGCCATCGAACCTTTCGTCGACGGCACAGTGGAACTCTCATTGAAAGCACCAATGTCGGTGTCAAAACCAGCGGATCTCGGGTAGGGGGTCCCGAACTGTGCATCTAAGGTCGACGATTGCAGGAGACGAGGGACACGATGTTTACCCAGGTTCGGGCCCTCTCTATGGAGGTAATACCCTACTTCCTGCTTGATTGGTCTTGATGAATATGAGTGTTACAAGAGTTGATCTACCACGAGATCGTAATGGCTAAACCCTAGAAGTCTAGCCTATATGACTATGGTAATGAGTATCTCCTATCCGAACTAAGCCCTCTAGTTTATATAGACACCGGAGGGATCTAGGGTCACATAGAGTCGGTTACATAGGAAGGAATCTTCACAGTTGATCGCCAAGTTGCCTTCCTCGCCAAGAAGAGTCCTATCCGGACACGGGTACAGTCTTCGGCCTTCATGTCTTCACAGCCCATCAGTCCGGCCCATGGATAATAGGCCGGACGCCCGAGGACCCCTTAGTCCAGGACTCCCTCAGTTAGTGCTAATTAAGTTCATCATTTTACTTCAGTTAATGCCACCGCTCATCCAGAATACTATTTAACATTGGCAGGGATATGAGGCTTGTGCCTTTGTTAACTGGCTGGATGAAGAATGGCATGGCAGGGCTCGGAGTGTTATCACCAAGCTCGCAGAAGATAACGTAAAGCTGAAGAAGAATCTGGCTGATCTGGAATGTACAATCAGTACGATGAAGCAAGAAAGAGTCAATCACAGGCAACAGATGAAAGCAAGAGACAAGAAGGAAGTAGCATGTGTAGTTGTGGTTGTCGCATTAGCCATGTTCTATGCACTGTTTGCAATGATGATTAGGGGTTTTGTTTGACAGTATTGCTAAAGCACATCTAGATGTGCTCTAAGTAATGCACATCTAGGTCCTATGGCATTGATGTTACGCGAAGATTCGTGCAGATATTTTTCTTTGTCTTTTTTTCCTTTCTAGTTTGATTATTACTGGCTTTATCAATAAGAAGAGCTCAATGTATTGCTTGCCAACTGTCCTACTCCGTTTGTACCGGTACCGGTGCATAATCCTAAAACTCGTTCCTTGTTTTTTCCTGAAAAAGGAAACCAGCCAAATAGCCAATATGAGTCCTACGCAACCCCGGGAATTTGGAGCGAATTGGTACAAATAATTGCGGTTGATTATATCAGCGGTTAGATAATACGTCAACCCCCACTTCAATCCCCGCTTCAATTGTAGTTCCTCTTCTCTGCATACCCCGCTTAAGAGTCCACCATCTTCATCGTCCCCGGCAGGCCGCACTACACACTGGCACACACTCTGCAGCCATGTCGAGCGATAGCGAGGACGACAGTTCGGCCAGCAGTCTGGTGCCCGATGATAGGTCAACATCGGAATCATCCCGCTCATCTTCCATGAGTCCGGCGTCGAGCCCAGACCTCGATTACATCCGGTTCATGGAAGGGACGCCGCCTCCGGAGTCATCAGACGACAACCAGATGAATGAGGAGCCGTCGGAGGACAAAGAAGAGGACGACGATGATGATGAGGAGGAATGGTCGAACGAGGAGGAGGAGGACGATGACAGCAACGACGATGACGACGGCGGCGGTGATGAAAAGCCAACGGTCAGCGGCAAGAACCATCCTCGCCAAGATGATGTCGCGGGGCTATCCAACAAGAATAACAAGAAGAAGGACTAAATTAAGCAGACTGTATATATCTCTGTTTATCCTGTCAACCTCATCGCAGACGGTTAGTAATATGTATTCGACAGAGATCTTCTACATTATCGCCAACAGGTTGGTTTGTTGAACTGTGTGCCCTGACGAGCACTCAATTCACAAAAAAGATCGTATGGGCTGTCTATAATGATCGCACACAATTTTGATTACCGACCTGTTTGCCGGGTATCACACACATCTTGCTACACCGAATCGTTTGTGTTCACCTCACTCATCGCAAACGGTTCATCGGAGTGAACTGTATGCCATATATTGCACACACCTTGATCTGGCTGCCCGTTTCTGTTGTTCTGTCTCATCACAAACAGTTCGTACAGATCAATCGTATGCCCCTCATCGCACACGCAACTATAATCTGAACCGTGTTTGATGTGTCATTCATCGCAAACGTTTTGCATCATTTCTGACGGTTTTCATACAACACCGTTTGCGATTATTGCATCGCACACAGTTTCTCGAAGGGTCTCTGATCGTAGTGTCGCGTTAGCAGCATCCTCCAGTAGTGTGAAGCTACCGGCGCAGGGCTTCGCCTAAGCACTGCAACGATATGACCGAGGTGGAAATCTGTGGAGGGGGCACCGCACACGGCTAAACAATCAACTTGTGTGTCTATGGGGTGCCCCCTCCCCCGTATATAAAGGAGTGGAGGAGGGGGAGGGCCGGCCCTCTCATGGCGCGCCCAAGGGGGGAGTCCTACTCCCGGTGGGAGTAGGATTCCCCCTTCCCTAGTTGGAGTAGGAGAGGAAGGAAGGAGGAGAGAGGGAGAAGGAAAGGGGGGCCGGCCCCCACCCCAATTCGGATTGGGCTTGGGGGGTGCCCCTACCTTGGCCGGCTCCTCCTCTCTCCCACTAAGGCCCAATAAAGCCCATACACTCCCCGGGGGTTCCGGTAACCCCCCGGTACTCCGATAAATGCCCAAACTCACCCGGAACCATTCCGATGTCCAAACATAGCCTTCCAATATATCGATCTTTATGTCTCGGCCATTTCGAGACTCCTCGTCATGTCCATGATCACATCCGGGACTCCGAACAACCTTCGGTACATCAAAACACATAAACTCATAATACCGATAGTCATCGAACGTTAAGCGTGCGTACCCTACGGGTTTGGGAACTATGTAGACATGACCGAGACTCATCTCCGGTGAATAACCAATAGCGGAACCTGGATGCTCATATTGGTCCTACATATTCTACGGAGATCTTTATCAGTCAAACCGCATAACAACATATGTTGTTCCCTTTGTCATCGGTATGTTACTTGCCCGAGATTCGATCGTTGGTATCTCAATACCTATTTCAATATCGTTACCGTCAAGTCTCTTTACTCGTTCCGTAATGCATCATCCCGTAACTAACTCATTAGTCGCATTGCTTGCCAGGCTTATAGTGATGTGCATTACCGAGAGGGCCTAGAGATACCTCTTCGACAATCGGAGTGACAAATCCTAATCTCGATCTATGCCAACTCAACAAACACCATCGGAGACACCTGTAGAGCTTCTTTATAATTACCCAGTTACGTTGTGACGTTTGATAGCACACTAAGTGTTCCTCCGGTATTCGGGACTTGCACAATCTCATAGTCATAGGAACATGTATAAGTTATGAAGAAAGCAATATCAACAAACTAAACGATCATCGTGCTAAGCTAACGGATGGGTCAAGTCAATCACATCATTCTCTAATGATGTGATCCCGTTAATCAAATGACAACTCATGTCCATGGCTAGGAAACATAACCATCTTTGATTAACGAGCTAGTCAAGTAGAGGCATACTAGTGACACTCATTTTGTCTATGTATTCACACATGCACTAAGTTTACGGTTAATACAATTCTAGCATGAATAATAAACATTCATCATGATATAAGGAAATATAAATAACAACTTTATTATTGCCTCTAGGGCATATTTCCTTCAAATAGAACAACCATTATTCTCTGATTTAAATGAGTAATCGTCTCACATTAAAGAAGATCCAGATATAATGTTCATGCTCAACGCAGACACTAAATAGAAGTTATTTAGGTTCATCACTAATCCCGATGATAATCAAAGAGCGAGCGTGCCGACGGTGATCACATCAACCTTGGAACCATTTCCCACGTGCATCATCACTTTGTCCTTCGCTAGCCTCCATCTATTCCGTAGTTCCTGCTTTGAGTTGCAAATGTGAGCAACCGAGCCGGTATCAAATACCCAGGCACTACAACGAGAGTTTGTAAGGTACACATCAATAACATGTATATCATATACACCTTTGTTGACGTTGGCCTCCTTCTTGTCGGCCAGATACTTGGGGCAGTTCCGCTTCCAGTGGCCAGTTCCCTTTCAATAGAAGCACTCAGTCTCCGACTTGGGTCCAGCCTTGGGTTTATCATGGGAGGAACAACTGCTTTGCCACCTTTCTTGAAGTGTCCCTTCTTTCCCTTCCGTTTCTTGAAACTAGTAGTTTTATTAACCATCAACACTTGATGCTCCTTCTGGATATCTGAGTCAGCGACTTTCAGCATCACGAACAGCTCGGAGATTGACTTGTTCATCCCTTGCATGTTATAGTTCAACACAAAGCTCTTGTAGCTAGGTGGTAGCGATTGAAGAACTCTGTCAGTGACAGCCTCTGGTGGGAGCTCAACTCCCAACTCAGCCAGACGGTTATAGTACCCAAACATACTGAGTATGTGCTCACTGACAGACCTGTTCTCCTCCATCTTGCAGGCATAGAACTTATCGGAGGTCTCATGCCTCTCGATTCGGGCATTCTTCTGAAAGATAAACTTCAACTCCTGGAACATCTCATATGCTCCATGACATTCAAAATGCCTTTGAAGTCCCGTCTCTAAGCCATACAACATGCCGCACTAAACTATTGAGTAGTCATCAACACGCGACTGCCAGGCGTTCACAACGTCCACAGTCGCTGGAGGGGGTGGCGCACCAAGCGGTGCATCAAGGACATAAGACTTTTAGGCAGCTGTGAGGATAATCCTCAGATTACAGGCCCAGTCTACAAAGATGCTTCCATCATCTTTCAGCTTATCTTTCTCTAGGAACGCATTGAAGTTTAGGGAGCTACTGCGCGAGCCATTGATCTGCAACATAATTTGCAAAGATTACTTAGACTATTGTTCAAGATAATGAGTTCAATTAATCATATTATCTAAGAACTCCCACTCAAATCAACATCCCTCCAGTTTTCCGAGTGCAACATGATCCAAATTCACCAACCCAAGTCCGCTCATCACATGAGATGAGGTGGTTTCAATGGTGAACATCTTCATGTTGATCATATCTACTATATGACTCATGTTCGACCTTCAGTCTCTTGTGTTCCGAGGCCATGTGTGTACATGCTAGGCTCGTCAAGTTTAACCCAAGTGTTCCACATGTGCAAAACTAGCTTGCACCCGTTGTATGTGAACGTAGAGTCTATCACACCCGATCATCACGTCGTGCTTCGAAACAATGAACTTTTGCAACGGTGCACACTTGGGGAGAACACAAGTTTATCTTGAAATTTTAGTAGGGATCACCTTATAATGCTACCATCATCCTAAGCAAAATAAGATGCATAAAAGGATTAACATCACATGCAAATCATAAGTGACATGATATGGCTATCATCTTGTGCTTTTGATCTCCATCTTCAAAGCACCGGCATGATCTCCATCATCACCGGCATGACACCATGATCTCCATCATCGTGTCGCCATCGGGGTTGTCACACCAACCATGCTTCTACTCCCATTGCTACTGTTTACCGATAAAGTAAAGCATTACATAGCGCTTAATGATTGACATGCAGGTCATACAATAATTAAAGACAACCCTATGGCTCCTGTCGGTTGCCGTATTCATCGACATGCAAGCCGTGATAATCTATTCAAAACATGATCATCTCATACATCAAATATATCTCATCATGTCTTTGGCCATATCATATCACAGCATACCCTGCAAAAAAAAAGTTAGACATCCTCTACTTTGTTGTTGCATGTTTTATGTGGCTGCTATGGGTGACTAGTAAGAACCGTTCTTACCTACGCAAAGCCACAACTGTGATATTCAAGTTGCTATTTAACCTTCTACAAGGACCGCCTTTGGCGAATTCGATTCAACTAAGGTGGGAGAGATAGACACCCGCCAGCCATCTTTATGCAACAAGTTGCATGTCAGTCGGCAACAAGTGGCATGTCAGTCGATGGAACCGGTCTCATGTATGTGGACATGTAAAGTTGGTCTGGGCCGCTTCATCCCACAATACCGCTGAATCAAGATAAGACCAAGGAAGGAAGCAATCTGAACATCAACGCCCACAAACTCCTTTGTGTTCTACTTGTGATGTCATCTACGCATAGACCTAGCTCACGATGCCACTATTGGGGAACGTTGCATGGGAAACAAAAAAAATTCTACGCTCACCAAGATCAATCTAGGAGATGAACATCTACGAGAGGAGAGATTGCATCTACATACCCTTGTAGATTGCTAAGCGGAAGCATTAAGAAACGCGGTTGATGTAGTCGAACGTCTTCACGATCCAATCACGATCCATCCACGATCTCCCGATCCAAGCGCCGAACGGACGGCACCTCCGCGTTCAACACACATACGGCTTGATGACGCCTTCACCTTCTCGATCCAGCGAGCGATGGTGAAGTACTTGCTCGAGTCCTCCATCAGCACGATGGCGTGGCGGCGGTGTTGGTGGAGCAATCTCAGCAGAGCTTCGCTAAGCTATGCAGAGAGAGAGAGGAACTACGATGGAGAGGGAGGGCCGCGCCGTGGCATAGATGGATGCGGCTGCCCTCCCTCTACCCTTCTATATATAGGGGGAAGGGAGGAGGAGGTGGCGCCCTAGGGTTTCCCTAGGGGGGTGGCAGCCACAAGGGGAAACCCTGGATGGGTTTTGGGTGCCTCCCCCTAGGAGCCTTGGCCCCCAAGGAAAAGAGGGTGCCCCACCTCCTCTGGCAACGTGGGAGGGGGACTTGGGGGGTGCACAGCCCCTTAGTGGGCGGATGTGCGCCCTCCCTGTAACACCCCCAGTGTCATGCTAGAGTGACCTCACAATAGTGGTGCCATGTCATCAAGCTTAACTAAGCCAAATTGCCACTTGATAAAAATTAAGGCCTATTTAAAATTTAAAATAAAGTCAAAATAACTATTTCTTCAAACATTAAAACTAAAATGTTTGTAATATCCCATAAAATCCCGAAGTAATTGTCATGAAGAAATCACCCAATTAGGAATCACCAAAGTGCCCCTAGAAATATTTTAAAGTGGCCCAACAACACTTTTTGAACCATTTAAATGCAAACATAAATTTAAATGAATCCAAATGCTTGTAACTTTTTGTGCCACCTCACCATTTTGCAATTGAATTACGTGCCAAGTTTGGAGTAAAGCAAAAATAATTTGCTATCTAGATAAAATACGAAACAGAGGAGAATTAATAATATAGAAGATTATAAAAAGGAAAAAATATAAAAGGAACTGGATGTACTATTGGACTGGGCCCTAGGCGCACACAGTGCGGCCTAGCCCAATAGCCCCCAACTTTCGTCATCCTCCCCTCTACAGGAGAAGGCCGGCGTGCCATGGCCGCGGGCGTCCGGCGCCGCGTGTGCATAAGGGGAAGCCCCCAGTCTACCCTCTCAGTCCCCCCAAACCCTAGAACCCTAGTTCACTCCCCTCTCCCTCCCACTCGCTCTCCTCACTTGACGCCATCGCCCGAACGCTGCCGCCGTCGTGTCGCCACCGTCGCCGTGGCCACTGGCTGACCCTCACCACGCCGTCGTGTCGAGGAGCCCTGGCGGACTCGTCTTTGTTGACCACGCGACAAGATTGGAGATGGGAAGCATCCGCGATGCCGCCCGCCTCCGTTCCCTTCGCCGGCGTCCGCTTCGACCGCCGCGTCGATCCCCTCCATCGTATCTACTTTTCCTAATGCTTTTCCTCTTGTTTTGGACTCTAATTTGCATGATTTGAATGAAACTAACCTGGAGTGAAGCTGTTTTCAGCAGAACTATCATGGTATTGTTTTTGTGCAGAAATAAAAGTTCCCGGATTGGAACAAAACTTTTTGGAGAACTATTTCAGAATAAAAGAAAAATATTGGAGCCAAGAACCACCGGAGGGGGGCTGGGTGAGCACAACCCACAAGGGCACTCCCCCCTCCAGGCACGCCCAAGTGGGTTCTGCCCACCTAGTGGGCCCGCAGACCCTGATCCCGACTCCATAAATACCTATATTTGGAGAGAAAATCAGGGAGAAAGAATTATCGCGTTTCACGAGATGGAGCCGCCGCCACCTCTTGTTCGTCAGCGGGAGGCCAGATCTGGAGTCCGTTTGGCGCTCCGGAGAGGGGGATCCTCGGTCTTCGTCATCACCAACCCTTCTCCATCGCCAATTCCATGATGCTCCCCATCGGGAGTGAGTAATTCCTTCGTAGGCTCGCTAGTCAGTGAGGAGTTGGATGAGATTCATCATGTAATCGAGTTAGTTTTGTTAGGGATTGATCCCTAGTATCCATTATGTTCTGAGATTGATGTTGATATGACATTGCCATGCTTAATGCTTATCACTTTGGGCCCGGGTGCCATGATTTCAGATCTGAACCGTTTATGTTATCACCATTATATCTAAGTTCTAGATCTGATCTTGCAAGTTATATTCACCTATTACGTGTTATGATCCGTAAACCCTGGAGTGACAATAGTCGGGATACTTTCCGGTGATGACCCTAGTTTGAGGAGTTCATGTATTCACTATGTGTTAATGCTTTGTTCCGCTTCTCTATTAAAACGAGGCCTTATCCCTTAGTTTCCTTATGGACCCCACTGCCATGGGAGGGTAGGACAAAAGATGTCATGCAAGTTCTTTCCATAAGCATGTATGACTATTTACAGAATACATGCCTACATTATATTTATGAAATGAAGCTAGTTTTGTATTGCCCTAGGTTATGACTATTATATGATGAATATCATCCAACGAATCCATGGATCCAATGCCTACGAATTTTCCACATATTGTTCCTGCAAAATTACTATTGCTGTTGTTACTATTACACTTGCTGCAAAATCATTGCTATCACAGTTACCGTTACTATTGTCGTTACCACTACTATCAAAACTATCATATTACTATGCTACTGATCATATTGCTACAGATATTTAATCTCTAGGTATGGTTGAATTGACAACTCAACTGCTAATACTTGCAAATATTCTTTGGCTCCCCTTGTGTCAAATTTATAAATTTGGGTTGAATACTCTACCCTCAAAAACTATTGCGATCCCTATACTTGTGGGTTATCAAGACCTTTTTCTGGCACCGTTGCCGGGGAGCATAGCTATATTTGTTGAGTCACTTGGGATTATTATAGATTTATCATCATGAAGAATCTGAAACATACCAAGACTAAGATTTTTTCCTCTAAGACGAGGGGAGGTGAGGCACTGCCATCTAGCTCTGCACTTGATTCATCTTCTATTTTTGAGTAGACTTGCAACACCACCACATGCTATTAATCCTGATATGTCGCAAGTTATTGATGATGCTACTTCTATGAATGCCACTCATGATGATGCTAGTACCTTGCTTGAGGATAATATGCCACTAGGTGAATTTCTTGATGAACAAATTGCTAGAGCTAAAAATATGGAGCATGCTGAAACTGATGAAGTCCTTGAAACTAAAAATCTTGAAACACCTATTAGGCTTAGCTCTCCTAGATATGAAATGCCTAAGATACCTTAAGGTTATGTTGTGGATAAGGAGATAGCTAGAGATTTTCTTGCTTGCAATGATAGAGATGATCTTAAGAAATTATTATGCAAACTGAAAGAGAAATCTTTGAATGCTAGAATGAAATGTGATCCCAAGTTTGCTACTTCACCTATATGTGTTGATGATAAGAATTATGAGTTCTCTGTCGAACCAGAGTTAATTACTTTGGTTGAATCTGATCCTTTCCATGGCTATGAAACTGAAACTATTGTGGTACACCTTACCAAATTAAATGATATAGCCACCCTTTTTGCTCATGAGGATAAAATTCGCTACTACTATATTCTCAAATTATTTCCGTTCACATTAAAGGGTGATGCTAAGATATGGTACAATACTCTTGCTCCTGGTTGTGTGCCTAGCCCCCAGGATATGATTTATTACTTCTCTGAAAATATTTTCCTGCTCATAAGAAACAAGCTACCTTAAAGGAAATATTTAACTTTGTGCAAATTGAAGAAGAGAGTCTCCCACAAGCTTGGGGGAGGCTTCTCCAATTGCTTAATGCTTTTCCTGATCACCCACTTAATAAAAATGAAATACTTGATATCTTCTATAATGGACTAACCGATGCTTCTAGGGACTTCCTAGATAGTTGTGCTAGTTGTGTTTTCAGGGAACGAACTGTTGAACAAGCTGAGGACTTAGTTAATAATATATTGAAAAATTATGATGATTGGGCTCTTCCTGAACCACCGCTTAAACCCACTCCGAAGAAGAGGGGTATCTTATATCTCAGTCCTAAAGATATGCAAGAGGCAAAGAAAACTATGAAAGAAAAAGGTATTAAAGCAGAGGATGTTAAAAAATTACCTCCTATTAAAGAAATACATGGACTTGATACACCACCACCAAAGGTGGTAGAGGTAAAATCTTTAATGAAATTTGATGAAAGTAACAATCCATATAATATGCATCCTAGTCAATGCCTTTATGAGTTTGATAACTACATTAAAAACAAGATCACTTCAATGAAAATGTTATGAAACAATTGAAATACAACTCTGATATGATTACTCGCTTGAGTGACTTGTTATTTAGAATCTCTAATGATGTTAGAGGCGTAGGAAAAGATTCTTCTATGGTTCACACTCAGTTAGAACAAGTTGCTAAATCTCAAAGAGAGTTGCTTGATGAAATGAACAATAATATGAAAGACCATGCTATTAGAGTACTAACTAGAGGAGGTAGAATGACTCAGGAGCCACTTTATCCTAAGGGTCACCGTAAAAGAATTGAACAAGACTCTCAAAGAATTAACACTGAAGCACCTAGTCCTTCTAAAAAGAAAAGAAAAAGAAAAATGATAGGACTTTGCATACCTCTGGTGAACCTGAAATAGAAAAACCTCCTGAAGGTAATAATGATGTCTCTATCTCAGATGCTGAAACTCAATCTGGTAATGAACATTAATATAGTGATAATGAAAAATATAATGATGATGTCCATGAAGACACTCAACCAAACAATGATAAAGAACCAGATAATGATGTTGAGATAGAACCTGCTCTTGATCTTGATAAGCCACAACCTAAAAACATAAGATATGACAAAAGAGACTTTGTGGCTAGAAAACATGGAAGAGAAAGGGAACCATGAGTTTAGAAGCCCATGCCCTTTCCACCTAAACCAACTAAGAAAAAGGATGATGAAGAAATTGAACGCTTTGCTAAAATGCTTAGGCCAGTCTTTTTGCGCACTCGCTTGACTGATATTTAAAGATGGCCCCTTATGCAAAACATGAAGGACATCATCTCCAATATACCAGAAGCCAAAATCTCCACCATGCTTGGTAATTATTCTTTTATGGATGGGGTACCTAAAAAACTTGGAGACCCAGGAATACCAACTATACCTTGCTCCATCAAAAGAAATTATGTCAAAACTGCTTTGTGTGATTTAGGAGCTGGTGTTAGTGTTATGCCTTTCTCTTTATATAAGAGACTTGATTTGAATAAACTCACACCTACTGAAATATCTTTGCAAATGGCTGATAAATCAACTGCCATACCTATTGGTATTTGTGAGGATGTGCCCGTTGTTGTTGCAAATATTACTATCTTAACTGACTTTGTTATACTTGAGATGCCCGAGGATGACAGCATGTCGATTATCCTTTGTAGACCCTTTTTTAACACTGCAGGGGCTATTATCGATTGCAATAAAAGCAAGATCACATTTCATATCGATGGTAACGAGCATACAGTCCACTTTGTGAAGAAACAATTCCAAGTGAATGGTATTAATGTTATTAAAAAATCTCCCACAATCACTATTGGAGGTTTCCAACTACCTCTACCTACTGCCAAAAAGAAATATGATATACTTATTGTTGGGGACATCCATATCCCCGTTGAGGTAACTTAGTGTTTTTAGGAAAGTTCTTCGGTTTCATGCTAATCAAAGGTGGTTGTTAATAAGACTTGATCAACCTTATTAATGGGTCATTTTTGAGAGGTATGAAGTTGATAATTTAGTAGACACTACCTTCCATCCCTACCTTTTATTTTCTGTTTTTCTTAGTTAAATAAAATAAAATGCCAGGGTTATCCTGTTTTTTGGATTTTCCGTGCAATAAAAAATGACCCAAAAATAGAAGTGCTCAGAATGCCCTGAAAATTTAATAAGATTTTTTTCTGAATTTTTAGTGCAAATAACTTCAGAGCGGGGTTCACCAGGTGGGTGATGTCTGCTAGAACTACGTTGGTATTTCCCTAAAGAGGAAGGGATGATGCAGCACAGCGACATTAGGTATTTCCCTCAATGATGAGACCAAGGTTATCGAACCAGTAGGAGAACCAAGCAACACTACGTAAACAACACCTGCACACAAATAACAAATACTCGCAACCCGACGTGTTAAAGGGGTTGTCAATCCCTGAAATTGGCAAAAGGACGGGGTAAAGTTGTAATAGATTGGATAAATAGATCGCAAATAAAATAAAGTGCAGCAAGGTATTTTTGTATTTTTGGTTTAATATATCTGAAAATAAAAACAAATAAAATAGATCGCAAAGGCAAATATAATAAAGAAGACACCCGGGGTCGTAGATTTCACTAGTGGCTTCTCTCGAGAAAAATAGCAAACGGTGGGTAAACGAATTACTGTTGGGAAACTGATAGAACTTCAAATAATCATGGCGATATCTAGGCAATGATCATTATATAGGCATCACGTCCAAGATTAGTAGACCGACTCCTTCCTGCATCTACTACTATTACTCCACACATCGACCGCTATCCAACATGCAAGTGTATTAAGTTCATGGAGAAACAGAGTAATACAATAAGAACGATGACATGATGTAGACAAGATCTATTTATGTAGAAATAGACCCCATCTTGTTATCCTTAATAGCAATGATACATACGTGTCGGTTCCCTTTCTGTCACTGGGATCAAGCACCATAAGATCGAACCCATCACAAAACACCTCTTCCCATTGCAAGATAAATAGATCAAGTTGGCCAAACAAAACCCAAATATCAAAGAAGAAATACGAGGCTATAAGCAATCATGCATATAAGAGATCAAAGAAGACTCAAATAACTTTCATGGATAAAAAGATAGATCTGATCATAAACTCAAAGTTCACCGGAGCCCACCAAACACACCGCAAAAGGAGTTACATCATATGGATCTCCAAGAGACCATTGTATTGAGAATCAAAAGAGAGAGAGGAAGCCATCTAGCTACTAACTACGGACCCGTAGGCCTACAAAGAACTACTCACGCATCATCGGAGAGGCACCAATGGGCATGATGAACCCCTTTGTGATGGTGTCTAGATTGGATCTGGGGGTTCTAGAACTTGTGGCGGCTGGAATTGATTTTTGTCGACTCCCCTAGGGTTTCTGGAATATTGGGGTATTTATAGAGCAAAGAGGCGGTGCGGGAGGCCACCGAGGTGGGCACAACCTAACTAGGCGATTGGAGCCCAGGCGCGCCCTGGTGGGTTGTGCCCCCCTCGGGGCACCCCCGGGTGCTTCTCCGGCCCACTACTAGATGTCTTCTGGTCCAAAAAAATCCACAAAAAGTTTAGCTGTGTTTTGGAGTCCGTTTGGTATTAATTTCCTGCGATGTAATAAACACGCAGAAAACAACAGCTGGCACTAGGCACTATGTCAATTGGTTAGTACCAAAAAAGATATAAAATGACTATAAAATGATTGTAAAACATCCAAGAATTACAATATAATAGCATGGAACAATAAAAAATTATAGATACGTTGGAGACGTATCAGCATCCCTAAGCTTAATTCCTGCTCGTCCTCGAGTTGGTAAATGATAAAAACAGAATTTTTGATGTGGAATGCTGCCTGACATGTTCATCACATATTCTTTTCTTTATAGCATGGACATTTGGACTTTTATATGGTTCAAAGCAATAGTCTAGTTTTGACATGATAACTTAAATACTCAAGCATATCAACAAGCAACCATGTCTTCCAAAATATCAATGCTAAAATAAGTTATCCCTAGCCCATTATGCTAAATCATTGATCCATTCAGGAAACACACTCGCATATCAGCTACACCCAATGCTCAAGTACGATCATAGTACACCTTAGTTGGTGCTTTATAAGGGAAGATGGATACTCAAATTAAAATTAAAAATTGCATAAAGTAAAAAGAAAGGCCTTTTGCAGAGGGAAGTAGGGATTTGTAGAGGTGCCAGAGCTCAAAGCGAAAAACATAGAGATCAAAACATTTTGGGAGGTATGCTTTTCCCACCAGTGAAAACGACTTAGAGTTCCCCACACTTTCCATGCTAGATATATCATAGGTGGTTACCAAACAAAAAATAAAGTTTATTCCTTTTTCCACCATACTTTCACTTTCCATGGCTAACCGTATCCACGGTTGCCCTCCATACCAACACTTTCCAAGGAATTTATTATTTGACAACATAAAGTAAATTCATTTTTCATTTCGGGACTGGGCATCCCTAATACCTTTGCCTTACTCTCGTGCAATGACAAGTGAATAAACACTCACCGTGAGAATAACACATCTAGCATGGAAAATATCGGCCACCTCTCACCGCCTCGCGAGCGGTACGAGCACACAAAAGAGAAATTTATTTTGAAAATTAGAAATGGCACATACAAATTTTATTAGAACGGCAAAAGAATACCGCATATAGGTAGATATGGTGGAATCATATGGCAAACTTTTTTAAAGGGTTTTGGATGCACTAGTAGTGATCATACTTAGTGCAAAAGGAAGGCTAGCAAAAGATTGAGAAGCGACCAACCAAGAAACAAAAAATATCATAAGCGAGCATTAAGCATAATTAACACTGAATAATGCACCATAAGTAGGATATAATTTCATTGCATAACTATTGACTTTCGTGCTTGCATAGGGAATCACAAACCTTAACACCAATATTCTTACTAAAGCATAATTACTCACCAACATGACTCACATATCACATCATCATATCTCAAAACTATTACAAGGAATCAAGTTTATTTTGTACAATGATCGTCATGAAAGTTTTTATTATATCCTTCTTGGATATCTATCACTTTGGGACTAATTTTCATGTGTTGCTTTTGATAAGCTCAAACAAAATATAAGTGAAGATCATGAGCATAATATTTCTTTCTCTCAAATTAATTTAAGTGAAGCAAGAGAGAATTTCTTAAAAAAATTACTAACTCTCAAATAAATCTAAGTGAAGCATGAGAGCATTTCTTCAAAAATAACAAAGCACACCGTGCTCAAAAAGATATAAGTGAAGCACTAGAGCAATTCCATAGCTCATAAAGATTTAAGTGAATCATAGAGAGCAATTCTAACAAGTCATGGCATAATTTTGGCTCTCTCAAATAGGTGTGTCCAGCCAGGATTCAAGACCTAAAACAAAAAGCAAAACAAGCAAAGAGTCATATCATACAAGACGCTCCAAGCAAAACTCATAGTATGTGAAGAATAAAAATATTGTTCCTAGTAAAGTACCGATGGTCGTTAGAAGAAAGAGGGGATCCCACTCGGGCATCCCCAAGCTTAGTTTCTTGCTTCTCTTTGGATAATAGCTGGGGATGCCATGGGTATCCCCAAGCTTAGGCTCTTCTTACTCCTTATTCCTTCATCCATCGTAACATCACCCAAAACTTGAAAACTTCAATCACACAATACTCAACAAAACCTTCGTGAGATTCGTTAGTATAAGAAAGCAAATCACTACTATAAGTATTGTAGCAAACCAATTCATATTTTATTCTTGAATTATATCTACTATATTCCAACTTTTCTATGGCAAAAATTCTTCAAAGAAAACCATAGAATCATCAAAACAAGCACACAACGCAAAGAAAACAGAATCTGTCAAAAACAGAACAATCTGTAGCAATATGGATATTTCGAATACTTCTGAAACTCCAAAAATTCTGAAAATTTAGGACCACATGAACAGTTTGTGTATTAATCGTATGCAAAAAAATTAGTATTTTATCACGCTTCTGTTAAAAATGAGAATTATTTTCATGATTGCAAAAGTTTCTGTTTTTCAGCAAGATCAAATCAACTATCACCCAACATGATCCCAAAGGCTTTCCTTGGCACAAACACTAATTAAAACACAAAAAACACAATCATAAAAGTAGCATAATTGTGCAAACACTCAAGAATAGAAAGCAAAAGACAAAAATAAATTTTATTCATTGGGTTGCCTCCCAACAAGCGCTATCGTTTTATGCCCCTAGCTAGGCATAAGATTTCAACGATGCTCACATGAAAGATAATAATTGAAACGAAAATAGATCATCATAAAACATATGAAAAAAACATTTAAGTCTAACATTCTTCCTATGCATAGGCATTTTGTAGGCAACCAAATTATCAAGACAAGAAATATCTAGCATATGCAAGGAAGAAGAAAGAAACAATAGCAATCTCAACATGAAGAGAGGTAATTTAGGAACATGAAAATTTCTACAACCATATTTTCCTATCTCATAATAATTACATGTAAGATAATACTCAAATTCAACAATATATATATCATATAAAATTTTCTCTTCATGATCCACATGCACGCAAAGTTGACACTTTTCCAAAATAGTGGGATTATCATCAAATAAAGTCATGACCTCTCCAAACCCACTTTCATCAAAAAAGTAAGATTGAGCACTCTCCAAATATGTGGGATTATTTTTACCTAAAGGTGACACTCTTCCAAACCCACTTTCAATATTACAGCAAACATTATTCTCAGTAACATATTCATCATGAGGCTCAAATAAATTTTCAAGATCATAGGAAACATTATCGCCCCATTCATGATCATTGCAACAAGTAGCGGACATAGCAAAATTAGCATCCCCAAGCTTGGGGTTTTGCATATTATTAGCACAATTGACATTAATGGAATTTATAATAATATCATTGCAATCATGCTTTTCATTCAAGGAGCTATCATGAATCAACTTATAAATTCCTTCATTTAACACTTCATCACAATTTTTAGATTCATGAATCTCAAGCAAAACTTCATAAAGATAATCTAGTGGTCTCAATTCACTAACAATTGATTCATTATAATTGGATATTTTGAAAATAATAGCGAGTGGATGAGGATCCATATCAATAGATTTTTAGCAAGCAAAGATGCAAGCAAACAAGATATCTGACACAAAAAGGCAAACGGAAAGAAGGCGAATAAAACGGCAAATGTTGTGAAGTAGGAGGGGGAGGAAAATGAGAGGCAAATGTCAAATAATGTAAATTGCAAGGAGATGAGATTTGTCATTAGGAACCTGGTAGTTGTTGATGATGTCTCCCCGGAAACGACGCCAGAAATTCCTTTTGATGTCTGCTAGAACTATGTCGGTATTTCCCCAAAGAGGAAGGGATGATGCAACACAGCGACGGTAGGTATTTCCCTCAGTGATGAGACAAAGGTTATCGAACCAGTAGGAGAAGCAAGCAACACTACGTAAACAACACCTGCACACAAATAACAAATACTCGCAACCCGTCGTGTTAAAGGGATTGTCAATCGCTTTCGGGTAACGGCGCCAGAAATTGGCAAAAGGACAGGTAAAGTTGTAATAAATTGGATAAATAGATCGCAAATAAAATAAAGTGCAGCAAGGTATTTTTGTATTTTTGGTTTAATAGATCTGAAAATAAAAGCAAATAAAATAGATCGCAAAGGCAAATATAATAAAGAAGAGACCTGGGGGCCGTAGATTTCACTAGTGGCTTCTCTCGAGAAAAATAGCAAACAATAGTTAAATGAATTACTATTGGGCAATTGATAGAACTTCAAATAATCATGACGATATCCAGGCAATGATCATTATATAGGCATCACGTCCAAGATTAGTAGACCGACTCCTGCCTGCATCTACTACTATTACTCCACACATCGACCGCTATCTAGCATGCATCTAGTGTATTAAGTTCATGGAGAAATGGAGTAATGAAATAAGAACGATGACATGATGTAGACAAGATCTATTTATGTAGAAATAGACATCATCTTGTTATCCTTAAAAGCAATGATACATACGTGTCGGTTCCCTTTTTGTCACTGGGATCAAGCACCGTAAGATCGAACCCATCACAAAGCACCTCTTCCCATTGCAAGATAAATAGATCAAGTTGGCCAAAAAAACCAAATATAAAATAAGAAACACGAGGCTATAAGCAATCATGCATATAAGAGATCAAAGAAGACTCAAATAACTTTCATGGATAAAAAGATAGATCTGATCATAAACTCAAAGTTCATCGGATCCCAACAAACACACCGCAAAAACAGTTACATCATATGGATCTCCAAGAGACCATTGTATTGAGAATAAAGAGAGAGAGAGGAAGCCATCTAGCTACTAACTACGGACCCATAGGTCTACAAAGAACTACTCATGCGTCATCGGAGAGGCACCAATGGGCATGATGAACCCCTTCGTGATGGTGTCTAGATTGGATCTGGTGGTTTTGGAACTTGCGGTGAGTGGAACTGATTTTCGTCGACTCCCCTAGGGTTTCTGGAATATTGGGGTATTTATAGAGCAAAGAGGCGGTGCGGGAGGCCACCGAGGTGTGCACAACCCACCTGGGCGCGCCTGGGCCTCCAGGCGCGCCCTGGTGTGTTGTGCCCCCCTCGGGGCACCCCCCAGGTGCTTCTTCGGCCCACTGGATGTCTTCTGGTCCAAAAAAGTCCACAAAAAGTTTCACTGCGTTTGAACTCCATTTGGTATTGATTTCCTGCGATGTAAAAAACATGCAGAAAACAGCAACTGGCACTGGGCACTATGTTAATAGGTTAGTACCAAAAAATGATATAAAATGACTATAAAATGATTATAAAACATCCAAGACTGATAATATGACAGCATGGAGCAATCAAAAATTATAGATATGTTGGAGACGTATCAGTGGGCACAACCCACCTGGGCGCGCCAGCTGCCCCAGGCGCGCCCTGGTGGGTTGTGGTCCCCACATGGGCCCCTTACTTATCTCTTTAGCCCATGTCATCTCCTACATCTAGAAAAAAATCACCATTTCTCTCTCCCTCGTGTTCTTGCTCTCAAACCCGCGGATTTTGATCTCTTTGCTCGAAGCTCCGTTTCCACAACTGTTTTGGGGGATTGCTACTTGGTATGTGACTCTTCCATTGCTCCAATTAGTTTTTGCTTTAGTGGATTATATTTTGAATATATACGTACTCTTGGTGCTGCTGTAGATGAGCTTGGATGTTGAATTCTTAGAGTTCTAAGTAGTTTCAATGCTTGATATGGCCTCTATGCATCTCTATGCGTAGTTGCTACCAATCTTGTGAAGTTTTGTTGACAAAAATTTTGTGGACTAAAATTTTCAGAATTTTATTTATAGGAATAAGATGAGTTTCTTTAGGAAGTTTGCCTCCAAGAAAAGTTCTAAGGGAGTCATTGGGGAATCATCGGGCAATGACCTCCATGCTCAGAGAAGGGCGGAGGTGCGGCCGTGCGAATGGCCGCATAACCCCTTCATGGATGGAGCTGGGATCCGTCAAGAGTTCGCACAATTTGCTGCTAATGGTGAGATTACCGACTTCATCGCAGCTGAGTGTGAACAATACCATCTCCTTACAAATTCCTTTGTGCAAAACTTCCATTTTTTTAGTGGGAATAACCCCCCTGAGGTGCAGTTTAATTTATATGCTGAAACCCGTCAGATGCCATTCACTGATTTTTGCGATGTATGCTTGTTCCCTTATGATGGGGAAATTAGAGAGCCTAGGCCTACAGAGTTTGAGGACTTTTATCACACTTTGTCAGTGGGAGATGAGAGAGGCATGTCGAATGTCACTGCTACTAGTTTGCAGTTTCCTGTTGTGCATTATTTTGCTCTATTCATTGCTAAGTGTTTAATTGCTAGAGAGAAAGTCGGTGCACTTTGTGCTCCTGACTTCGCCATGTTACGTCGTGCACTATACGACGATAACACCTATAGCCTAGGGGCCATTATTGTACGCCGTCTGCACCTTAACAGAGCCAAGGGAACAAATTCATGGTGGTATTTATGCTACTCGTTTAGCGAGTCACTTTAACGTTCAGATTCGCCAATATGATTATCGTTTACGAAGGTTTATTTGGATCACCAGGCAATGAAAGATCACCAGTTTACTGATATTGATGATTCTATTAATAATATTCCTTACAACCTGGTTTTTAGTGTGGATACCCGTGATAATATTCCATTGCCTACACCTACTTTGTTTGATTCTATTGCCAGGGGCAGATACAGGATCATGCCTGAGGATATTATTGCCTACCGGAACGCCCAGGCGGTGATGGAGGAGGAGCCCCAGGAGTGGGATGCTCAGGTGCCGTTGCCGTAGCACTTTGAGATGGCACCAGATGGCTATTACAGATGTTGATTACCAAGCTAGGCCAAAAGCCTAAGCTTGGCGAGTATGTATTTCCATCGACACTACATTCATCTTCACACATTTCATTCCAGTTGTCGGTGTCCACACTTTTTAGTGTATTATCCATGCTAGATTTATTTTTGCTTTCTTCTTATGTGTTTGAAAAACTTTGAGAAAATCCAAAAAATGTTTCTTGCTTCTTTTAGGTTTTTCTTTCTAGTTTATTTAGTTGTAGTATTAAAAGAAAATTCAAAAAGATTTCTCGGATCTTCTTCTTGCATGTTGGGAGCTTTCCCATGTAAATAGTTTTTCTCGTTTTAGTTTTTCTTCCTTCAATTTGCTTTCTTCAAGAAAAACTAAAAACTCCAAAAATATTTTAGTGTGTTTCTCTGAAATTCTTTTCTTTTTGTCGAGTCATACCGAGGAGAAGACCACGATGAAAATGTTGAGTGGCTCTCATATGCATTGCTATTGATCTAACAAAGAGTCCATATTACCTTGTCTTCTCCTTTTTGAATAAAATGTTTGCAGATTCCAGCTTAGTCCACGGCAGTCTTGCACTATTATTATTTTCATATCATTCGGTCGTGCAAGTGAAAGGCAATAATGATGATATTTGATGAGCTCGCTGTGGCAGAGAGAAACGGTTATGAACTCGATTTGTTCTGTTTTTGTAAATATGTTTAACCTAGTATCCATGATTCAGCCTATTATGATCAAACATGTTTGCAATGACAATTAGAGATTATAGTTTCTCATGCCATGCTTAGGTAGCTAGGAGTGGATAATGATTATCTTGGATGTCAACATTGCATTAAAATGATTGTGATGTGGTATGATGATATGGTATCCTCCTCTGAATGTTTGAGGTGGCTTGACTTGGCACATGTTTATGCATGTAGTTGAATCAAAACCAACATAGCCTCTATGATATTTATGTTCATGGTGTCCATATCCTACTCATGTTAGTATCCAATGTTCATTATTCATAATGCATGTTCATGACCATTTTTGCTCTCTAGCTGGCCGCTTCTCAACCTATTTGCTAGCCTTCGCCTGTACTAAGCGAGAATACTGCTTGTGCATCAAAATCCTAAAACTCAAGTTATTCCAGATGAGTCCACCATATCTACCTATATGCGGTATTACCCTGCCGTTCCAAGTAAATTTGGATGTGCCACCTCTAAATTTTTTACATAAACATCTATTTTTGTGTGCCTGGATTGTTCATAGAATGACAGGGGTAGTCGGTATCTTCCATGCTAAGCGGGTTATTCTCATGATGAGTGTTTATTCAGTCGTCCTTGCACGAGACGGGCGGTAATAGGGATGCCCAGTTCCGAAATCAAAAATTGCAAATAATTAAACAAAACTCCCCCGGGAGTGATGTTGGTATGGACGATACCCATGGATTCGGCTAGCCGTGGAGTGTGTTTGTTGGTGGAGGGGGAGTAAACCTTTAATTTTATCGCTTGGGAACCGCCACTAATGTGTTTAGCATGGAAGATATTGATAACTTTTGGTCGTGAAGTAAACAGGAAGGGTGCATTTCCCAAAATTTCATTTATCTCTGTTTTAAAATTTTGAGCTCTCGCACCGCTGCAAAACCCTGCTTCCCTCTGCGAAGGGACTATCTATTTACTTTTATGTTGAGTCGTCACCTTCTCAAATAAGCGCCAGATCTGAGAGCACTATTGTCATCCTCATGCATTGTGTATAGTTAATGTTGTTGGGGAACGCGGTAATTTCAAAAAACTTCCTACGCACAGGCAAGATCCATCTAGGTGATGCATATCAACGAGAGGGGAGAGTGTTGTCCACGTACCCTCGTAGACCGTAAGCGGAAGCGTTATGACAATGTGGTTGATGCAGTCGTACGTCTTCACGATCCGACCGATCCTAGCACCGAAGGTACGGCACCTCCGCGATCTGCACATGTTCAGCTCGGTGACGTCCCACGAACTCTATATCCAGCTGAGGTCGAGAGATAGTTTCGTCAGCAGGATGGCGTGGTGACGGTGATGATGAAGCTACCGGCGCAGGGCTTCGCCTAAGCACTGCAACGATATGACCGAGGTGGAAATCTGTGGAGGGGGGCACCGCACACGGCTAAACAATCAACTTGTCTGTCTATGGGGTGCCCCTTCCCCCGTATATAAAGGAGTGGAGGAGGGGAGGGCCGGCCCTCATAGGGCGCGCCCAAGGGGGGGGAGTCCTACTCCCAGTAGGGGTAGGTTTCCCCCCTTCCCTAGTAGGAGTAGGAGAAGAAGGAAGAGGGAGAGGGAGAGAAGGAAAGGGGGGCCGGCCCCCCTCCCAATTTGGATTGGGCTTGGGGGGCGTGCCTATATCTTTATCGGTCGCCTCCTCCTCTCTTCCACTAAGGTCCAATAAGGCTCATTGACTCCCTGGGGGTTCTGGTAACCCCCCCCCCCCCCCCCCCGTACTCCGGTAAATGCCCGAACTCATTCGGAACCCTTCCGATGTCCAAACATAGCCTTCCAATATATCGATCTTTATGTCTCGACCATTTCGAGACTCCTCGTCATGTCTGTGATCATATCCGGGACTTCGAACTACCTTCAGTACATCAAAACACAAAAACTCATAATACCGATCGTCACCGAACGTTAAGCGTACGGACCCTACGGGTTCGAGAAATATGTAGACATGACCGAGACTCACTTCCGGTCAATAACCAATAGCGGAACCTGGATGCTCGTATTGGTTCCTACATATTCTACGAAGATCTTTATCCGTCAAACCGCATAACAACATGTGTTGTTCCCTTTGTCATCGGTATGTTACTTGCCCGAGATTCGATCATCGGTATCTCAATACCTAGTTCAATCTCATTACCGTCAAGTCTCTTTACTCGTTCCGTAATGCATCATCCCGCAACTAACTCATTAGTCACATTCCTTGCAAGGCTTATAGTGATGTGCATTACCGAGAGGGCCAAGAGATACCTCTCCGGCAAACGGAGTGACAAATCCTAATCTCGATCTATGCCAACTCAACAAACACCATTGGAGACACCTGTAGAGCATCTTTATAATCACCCAGTTACGTTGTGACGTTTGATAGCACACTAAGTGTTCCTCCGGTATTTGGGAGTTGCATAATCTCATAGTCATAGGAACATGTATAAGTTATGAAGAAAGCAATAACAACAAACTAAACGATCATCGTGCTAAGCTAACGGATGGGTCAAGTCAATCACATCATTCTCTAATGATGTGATCACGTTCATCAAATGACAACTCTTGTCCATGGCTAGGAAACTTAACCATCTTTGATTAACGAGCTAGTCAAGTAGAGGCATACTAGTGACACTCTATTTGTCTATATATTCACACATGTACTAAGTTTCCGGTTAATACAATTCTAGCATAAATAAACATTTATCATGATATGAAATATAAATAACAACTTTATTATTGCCTCTAGGGCATATTTCCTTCAAATGTTGGATGCATCATGACTGGGTTAAAAAAATTAGTCGCTTCTTGAACTTTGGAGGTGCTCTGCATTTATGTTTTGCGGTCTCAGAAAGGGCTAGCGATATACCACTGTTGTCATATTATATCATGATTGTTTTGAAAAAGTGTTGGCATTTGAGATATCTTATTATTGCTCGCTAGTTGATTATGCCATTGATATGAGTTAATATAATTTTTAAGAGGTATTGTTGACATGGCTAGTCATGATCTTTGTTGAAAACCTAGATGCTACTTAAGATTATCTATGTAAACAAGAGCAAAAGAGTTCGTATAAGTTTTTCTTTTTCACTTCCAGTTTATCAACTGAATTGCTCGAGGACAAGCAAAGGTTTAAGCTTGGTGGAGTTGATACGTCTCCATCGTATATACTTCTCCTAACGATTTTCCTCTTGTTTTGGACTCTAATTTGCATGATTTGAATGAAACTAACCCAGACTGACATTGTTTTTAGCAGAACTACCATGGTGCTATTTTTGTGCAGAAATAAAAGTTCTCGGATTGAAACGAAACTTTTTGGAGAATTATTTCAGAATAAAAGAAAAATACTGGAGCAAAGAACCATCGAAGGGGGCCCTGGGTGAGCACAACCTACCAGGGCGCCCCCCCCAAGGCGTGCCCAGGTGGGTTGTGCCCACCTGGTGGCCCCGCAGACCCTGATCCCGACTCCATAAATACCTATATTTGAAGAGAAAACCGGGGAGAAAGAATTATCGCGTTTCACAAGACAGAGCCGCTGCCACCTCCTGTTCTTCATCGGGAGGCCATATCTGGAGTCCGTTTGGAGCTCCAGAGAGGAGGGGTCTTCGGTCTTTGTCATCACCAACCCTTCTCCATCGCCAATTCCATGATGCTCCCCACCGGGAGTGAGTAATTCCTTCGTAGGCTCGCTGGTCGGTGAGGAGTTGGATGAGATTCATCATGTAATCGAGTTAGTTTTGTTAGGGCTTGATCCCTAGTATCCATTATGTTCTGAGATTGATGTTGATATGTGTTTACCATCACTACAAAAAATACACTTCCGTGATGATACGTGTTTGTCACAGTAGGTCACGTTTTCTGTCATGCATGTACATCCATGGCAATTTTATGACAGAATCAAGATAGTCATACCTGTGCTGTCATAGAAGTGTTCCATGACATTACCAAAATTATCATCATAGAAGTGTCCACTTCCATGACGATAAATCGCACGTCACAGAAGTGCTTTCTTCAAGGGTGACCGACACGTGGCATCCACCATAACGGAACGCCGTTAAGCTATCAGGTCCGGTTTTGGATCTGATAACCTGTTAACAGCCCCGACCAATGGGGATTTTCCACGTGTAAAATCATCATTGGCTGGAGGAAACACATGTCGGCTCACCGTTGGGACAGATGTCATCCACTCATTGGACCCAAAGCGCCTATGATACGTCGACACGTGGCACGGCCCAACAGAGGCCCATTCCTGTGAAAAGGTCGGCCCGTTTGACTTCGTCAAAAGGTGGCGGGCCGGCCCACGGCAAGCCTGTTAACGGCCTGTTCGCATATAGCCCATTTACATCCCGCTAACCCACCCGTTTACGGCCTATCCGAATTAGGCCCAATAGCGTCATCTAGGCCGTCCAATATAATTCCAGCCCGTTTTAACTTCCGGCCCATGTATGGCCCATGACGTCTTTCGGCCCATATGAGGCCCTTAGTAACTTTGGCCCATTAACGGCCTGTGGTAAAACTGGCCCGTAATGAACAGTGTATCACTTTATACCCATTAATGGCCCGTGGTAAAATTGGCCCGTAATGAACAGTGTATCACTTTATGCCAATTAACGGCCCATTATTCAGTTGGGCCATTTCCAGCCCATGTTATCTTTCGGCCTTCTCAGGGCCCATTTATTCTTGGGCTCATTTCCAGCATTCGTTTACTTATGGCCTGTTACCGTCATTTTCTGCTTGTGGGCCAAATTCAGCCCGTGGTTACAGTCGGCCCGTTTGTGGCCCGTTAATACGTTGGGCCGTTTTCATAGCGTCATCAAATATGACCGATTAACGACGGCTCATTATGGTCGGCCCATGAACGGACGATTTCAACTCTAGCCCATTTACGGCCATAATGTGGTCTGTTATTGGCCCATGTTTGGCCAACCGATCATACGGCCCGTAGAAGGCCCATTGATGATACGGCCTGTAGAAGGCCCATTGTATCTACGGCCCGTATAAGGCCCATTGTTTCTATGCCCCGTAGAAGGCCCATTGTTTCTATGGCCCTTAGAAGGCCCATTGTTTCTACGGCCCGTAGGAGGCCCATGTTAACTACAGTAAATATGTAGCCCATGGTTAATGTGGCCTAGTTTTAAAAAATAGGTTATTGCGGCCACTACCAAACCGCGGAAGAACTGCACTGACTACAAGAAAACAAATAAACAAGACAATAAGGAAATAAATAAGCAAGCAACTTACGTTGGGATATCACGGCTATTACACATATTACATCCACTGGGCATCAAAGTTCGCCACCAGTGCAAATATAGGGAACACCCTACACTATACAAAAGGAAGGTTGGCATAAAAGTTAACAGTCTAGCAGATAAATGCACCACCAGAAGTTCAGAAGATCAGTTCATTTGACCTGACTGTTATGTTCTCATGCTGTATTGTTCGATGGAGCACCATAACCTTCGCCTTCAGTTCTCCTAGGCTCCTGAACAACATAGCAAATGTCTGATAGTCTGGTTTCAAAACCATGCATATCTTGACAACATCGAACAATGTCTCTCCTTGTTTCACAAAGGGTCTCTGTTAGGGAATGGACATGTGTCTGGAATGCAGATGCAACATTGTTTTGAGCTTGCATATCTTGATCATGAGGCAGTTTGGACGAGATTGCCTTAACAACCAAGCCAGTATTACGTAGGAACGTGCTTTTGGCACTGTTAGTGGACAGGTACTGACCCACTGCAGCAAGAGCTGACATTGCGGTTATAGTTGCCTCGCCACCTTCAGAAGGTGGCGGTTCCACCATTTTTTCCATAGCTCGCTGAAAAGTTGAGGTTTTACATTAGTAGTACTAGAACAGAAGATATTAAGGAGGCAGCAAAACCAAACAAAATAGCTTTGGTCTATATACAGAACTTATTCTGGTGAACCCATGTAAAATAATAGTTGTATTTTATTGCAAAGTACATAATAAAACCAGGTTCCAAACATATGACCATGTACCATCGCTAATGTATTGTCTATTTCTTCACATTGTATTGAGGGCTAAGGATAAAGAGATGAAGTTTATAATACGGTAAGCATAGTATGGCATCATTCATATCACAAAACAACTGAGAACAGACAAACAGGCAATTGTAACATTGTGTGGGCAAGTCCAGCACGGAACTAGATTACAGGTCAAGATCAAAGGGACATCCCTCCTCTCTTTTAAACCTTGTAAGGTGCAATGATACGCTAAGACAATTGTGTATAAAATTGAAAAGAGCAATAGACATTGGCTGCAAACCATGCAGTTCAAGGCACAAGTCAGAGTAAGGAGTAGTTAAAAGGCATGAGGATTAAGGACTTACAACAGCGGCTTTGACTGGTGTAGTCATGCCCCTCTTCTTGCTGGTGTGACAGTCCTTGAAGATTTCCACATCATTTGGTTCAGGTACTTTTTGGTCCTTGCGGGCTTTCCTCTGCATTTGGAACAAGTCAATATAGATCTGATAATATGGTACAGCGAAAAGAGTGAAATAGCAGCTAATTACAAGAGCCTCCCAGTGTGCAATATAGCTACGAGATCCTATCGTCTCTTGGAATTTTACTTTCGTACGGTTGGCCTTGTTCTTTGAATAGTTCACCTACAAGAAGATAGATTTGTGTGGCACATGCGTAAATAGGACTTCAACATGTGATCTGATCACATATATATAATGTACCTGATACTTCGGATCGGACCAGTGTTTAACGAGGCCTCTCCAGTCTTCATCAGATATATTTTCCACTGGAGATGTTTGGGCAAGTTCACTATTAGCCTTGCCTTCAAAGTGAGTTTTCCTCATGTTATACCGATACTGTCGCAGAGCAGACTTGAAAACGTGGGTGCAAGCTTGTCTAGTTGCATCATCTTGGCTATCCAACTTGAACCTCATCTGTTGAAAATTATGGGAGTCTCATTATCAGCAACATAGAAAGTATTGGACAGAGCAAGACGATATTACTAGTTTCCATACATAACCATACTTACAGATAAATGGTCAAGGAAGGTGTTGAACTGGGTTTCATCTTTGTCATTCCTGTACTGAATCCATGTTGGGAGGATACGTACATGACACCTAACAGCAACCGCTGCCTCTGATACTAACTTGGCTGACTCTGTAGCATCACGTGGCCTTCTTAAACCTGCCTCAAAACGGATCTCCATTCTTCCTCCTCTAGATTTAGTTAACCTATCAAGCATTATCCCTGATGTTTGTTTCCTCTTGCGCCTAGGTGCTAGTCCAACAACAAACATAGGAAGTGTTAGTGTACATCAAACTGTGAGACTACATATAAAGAAGCATGCAACTGTAACTTGACTCCAGCAACTACCTTCTTGTTGTTGAAGCTCACAAAGTTCATCTGATCTTGCCAACTCATCTTGTGTCAAGAGTGCTTCGGAAGTAGTGTCAGGTGGCAAGGGAGCTTGGGAACATGCTGCTAGCTGAGTTGACCAACGAGTAAATCATGCAGCTGGTGGTACTGTGGAAGGTGTTGCAACAACTAGGGTTGTCTCTGCTTGTTTGGTGGCAGCTATTTGTTTCTGTTTGGCTTGTTCTGCAGCTCGCTTAGCATGGGATACCCTGTCGGTACAATTTTCCGCTGGACTTTGACCTTCTATTGCACCATCAGTACCAGCAGAATCTGCAGGATTCTTCCGCTTCCCTTTCCCTGTCGTTCTGTGTTGCTTCCTCTTTCTCTGTGCCATGTTAAGTCAAGCCGACAAGAAAAATGAATAACAATTTAGTTCATCAGAACAAATTGATGCGTGATACAAACGAACAGAACTTTCATGTTAGACAACCACATGATAGGAGGATGTAATATGTAAGTAAAACAGGACGGCATGAGATAACCAGAACTATGATGTGTAAACTAAGCAGAAGACATTTCACTAAATTAGAAGCAATGCAATGGAAGGTAGACACCATATGAAAGATGCTACAAATATCGCTCTGCCAAGTTAATAGTGTCTCATCATAAATACCGTTTAAACAAATGTGAAGCAGTACAAGAAATAAATCATATGCAAGATGCAAACAACATCACACTATCAAGTTAAAGGTCTCTCGTCATTAGTGCCATTGCATATTCACAGCATTGCATATTCACAGCTTATGATGTGTAAACTAAGGAGAAGGCATTTCAACAAATTAGAAGCAATGAAAGCTAGACACCATAAGAAAGATGCAACGAATATCACTCTACCAAGTTAAAATTGTCTCGTCATAAGTGCCATTTCAACAAATTAGTAGTACAAGCTAGAAAAGAATGCGAGATGTAACCTATATCACACTCCGAAGTCAAACGTGTCTTATGATAAGTGATTGTTGCAGGTTACACAACAGTAGTAATTTGATGTAAGAACATGGTGTGATAGACAGATATTGTATGTTCTAGAAACAGGAACACGTGTCTTATTCAAGTATAATGTGTAAAGTAAGCAGATGGAATTCAACAAAATTAGAAGCAATACAAGCTAGACATCACACATAACATGCAACAACATATAACAGTGCCAAGTTAGAGGGAGCACCGGTGATGGTGCACTAGGGGAGACGTGCTCATCATAAACACAGCTACGTTGAGTGTCTATGCATGTGTTGTCTTGGAAATCATCTTGGGGATGGAGGAGTAGAAACTGTAGAGGCCCTCCGTTTGGAAGGAGCACCTTTATCCGCTGCCTTGCTAACTTCCTTCCGCTTTATTGATTTTGAATTGTCAAGTAAAACCGACAAGAAAAAGCAATAAAATTCTCTCTTCAGAACTCATTCATGCATGATACTGACAATCACTACTTTGATGTAAGGCAAACACATGATACCAGGATGGAATATGTACGAAAAACAGGACGGCATGGCATGTTCACAACTGTTTGTGTAAACTAAGCAGAAACCATTCCAACAAATAAGAAGCAATGCAAGCTAGACACCACATGAAAGATGCAACCAATATGACTCTGCCAAGTTAAAGGCGTCCCATCATAAATGGAATTTCAACAAATTAGAAGGAGCACATGCTATAAATCATATGAAAGATGCAACTAATATCACACTGCATATACTAAAGGTGTCTCGTCATTGATTGATGCGGGATACAAAAAAATAGTTTTATGTAAGGACATGCTTAATAGACAGATGTACTATGTACTAAATACAGGAAGGCATGTCACATTAACAGGTATAATGTATAAGCTAAGCAGAATAGCACATGCAGTTTAACCAGATTGGAAGAATTACAATCTAGACACCATATGCAACATGCAACCACATATCACGCTGCCAAGTTAGAGCAAGCACCTGCGATGCTAGTGTAGGGGAAATGAGGTAATCAACTACAGAGCTACGTTCACTATCTTCATCTAGCCTTGCTGTTTCTTGAGAATCATGTCGGGAGGCTGACGCTACATTCTTTAAATGAGGAGTAATCCACTTGCCTGACTGCCTCATCATAAGTGATTGATGAGGGATACACAAGAACATTAGTTCGATGTAAGAACATGGTTAATACACAGATGTACTAGTATGTACCAAAAATAGAAAGGCATGTCATATTCAAAGGTATAATGTGTAAGCTAAGCAGATGCAATTTAACCAAATAGGAAGCAATACAAGCTAGACATCCGGCTGGAGTGGTGAGCATGATCATCTAGGACCTGAGAGCCTGGTGGGAGGCAGGCTGCTTCGCCACCATCGCGGCTTTTTAGTTGTCTTCCAGGTGATGCCTCTCTTTGCTGGGCTTGTCACTAGCCCGGGCAGTGCCCTGACTAGCTATTTTTCTTCTGGTGCTCACGGGATGGTGGTTCATGTAAAAAATATATTTCCTTATCTTAATAAAGACCGACTTCGGCCTTTCGAATACAAGCTAGACACCATATGGAACATGCAATCACATATGACACCGCGAAGTTAAAGCAAGCACCTGGGATGGTGGTTCATTGCGAGCGAGGTCATCAACTCCAGAGCTACGTTTACCGTCTCCATCTGCTGACACTGCACCTATTATAAGGCTGAAACGTGTCTGGCCTATCCGCGTACAACGCTGGAGCGACTTCTCTCTTTTCTTTTTTGCTTCTCTCATAGCAGCAGAGTCTGAATACCCTTGCATAAAAAACAATAGTGAGAGTATGGGTGAAGTGTGTGCAGAACTAGTGCACTGTAAAAGTAGCAGATAGCAGGTGGCTGAAAAATAAATGACAGGAGACATATGATAGCTCTACAACATTGCATGGCAAACAAAATTAGATTCTACTCCGTATGATTTTGTAATATATGAGCACAGGAAATGCAGGTACTCCTCCAGCACACCACCACATGTGGTCATATCAAGATAACAGTCGACTGAAAATAAATAGGTCAGTCGATTTTTTTAATGAACCGTCCGATCTATAAGGAACGGGCAGATGGCCTTCGTCTACCTCCCGCCAGTCACTGTTGACGATCTTTCTCGAACCGCCAGCAACCACCGGCCCAGACCCCTGCCTCCGCCGCCCCGCCATCCCCTCGACCTCACACCACCGCCGTGCTTGGCAGCGCCCCCAGGCCATCCCTTTAATCCCGGCCGACCTCCAGATCGGGCGCCAATAGCTCTAGGCCCCACACGCCCCTAAGATAAACACCAAGGTGCTGCTTCCCCAGCGTAATAGGCGGACTAGCACCTATTACACCGGGGAATGCTTCCGTTAATTGGGAATCAACTGACCAGGAATTGAAATTCAGGGGGCAACGGACCTCTAGCTAAGGTGAAATAGTATATGAGGAGAAACCTTGTGCATCGCGAGTTACTAGGAACATCTAGTATCAAGAAGAAGCGGTCACCTAGTGTCTTCTCTGGGATGAATACCGTGCAAGCAGACACGTAAGATTTGCACGAATAAGGGAAGAGGAGTACCATTTTCGGTTGCCGGTGTGGTCGCCTTCACATGTCGCGCCGATCTTCTTCTTTTTGCTGGGGAAACCGATGTTCTGGAGGAGGGTGCGGGCTTGGACGAACCCATGGCCAAATTGTTGACTGTGTTTCTGTGGCCGTATGTCGGTGGAGGGGAAGCAGATCCGAGGCGGCGAAGGACGGCGTAGCAGGAACAGCTCCGGTGCGGTGGAGGGTGGCGAAGTTGGAGCGGCAGCGGTGAGGCGCAGGACGGCGTGGTTGAACTGGCTCGGGTACGGACGGCTCGGCCTCGGCTTCAACTACTAGTCGTGGAGGGTGTTGCGGTTGAGGTTGCGGTGGACGACGGCGTCGGGGTATCGGCTCCGTCGTGATGGAGGAGGGCGGCGGTTGATGGGTGGAATGGGGTGGCGGACGGAGGACGCCGGGGTTTCGCGGCTGGTGGAGAGGTACTTTTTGCGCCCACTGAGTACGAATGGGGAATCGGACGGGTGGGCGGGGGAAGGGGGGAGAACCATGCTTCGGTCTGGGTCGCCCTTGTTTTTGGCTTTTTTGAACAGAAGATGGGACGCGCTTGTTTGAAATTTGGGGAAAGTACAAACTTTGCCCCCCTCTTAAATTTCGGACCTACTGCGGGTCGGGGATAGGATGGTAATCCCAGGTGTCCCAAAATAGTGGGCAGGAGCGATTTCGGCCGCGCGCATGTGTGCTTAGGCGGCCATTGTGTATGAATGTTTTTCGGAGGCGGTTGCGTGGCGTCTAGATGAAGCTACAAACCTACCCCGGTTTAGACCTTTGGACGTCGGGCCGGTAGGTTTCACGGGTCGGAGTTATTATAAAAGTAATTTCCTTGTACTACCAAACATTGGTCTCACGCGGTTTCGGGCGAGTAGAGGCTCTTTTGGTGCTTCGTTCGAAATTTTGAAACACAAGCATTCACGTTTAGAGTACTCTTGAACTTTGAGGATTGACCTAAATAGACAACGTTAAATTTGACCTTGTATTTTTGAAAACCTCATTAAATTATCCGCTTCTTTTTGAAATTTTGACACTTGAAAATCCTATAACTACCATTATTTTGGAATGGAGGAGCTAAATTTGAATCTATTTTGTACATGACTACATATGCTATTATGTACAAAATCAGAGCAAAGATTGGTGCCCCCATAATTTAGGTATGATTTACAAATGCCATGATATCAAATTCAAATAATTGAATGGACTTCATGTTGAATTCTATTTTTTTAAACCACCTTAAGTTGAATTCAAATGTATGCTAGTTCATAGGTAGCTATTTATAATGTTCATTGTGTAACTTTCGTATGTATAATGTGCTTTACACACACAACATGAACTATACTCATGTTTATATTCGATTGCTAAAGCGATGCATTGTCTGGAGTTCAAAATACTAACTATGTGGATCAATTGTGTCGAATAATAACATAGACATGCTCAAATTCGATAGAATCTAGATGTCTGATGGATCAATGACTGTTCCTTACGCGAATTGCAAATATCATGATCCCATCCTAATATTTGGATACAATTTATATCTTTAATCAATGTGTACAGCAGTCTTGTACGTGTAGTTTCACTCTCCATCGGTGGTCTCTCACTCATGCTCACACACTCTCTCCCGAGGTGTCTTTCTCGCACACATGCTCTCGATATAACCCTCCCTCCCTCTCGTAACCATTTACGACTGTTTTCACTAACCTTTATCACAAGCACTCTTCCTCTCGCAAGCATACACACGCACAATCCCCATCGACCCTTTCTATATACATAGACCTGCCTACGTGTCTCCTGTACGCACATTATCTTTAGGCATGTCTCTCACGCATTGTCTCACACCTCTCTTCCTAATCGACGAGTATGATTCTAGCAGAGCATTCTGTACGAGGCCCCTTAAAGTTAGGCTGGATGAATAGTAATATCAGATATAAAGGGGTTACCTTAGTCCGAGAACCTAGGGTTACAAATCCTAGCCGGCTTTGTTAGTGGACATAGAGTCCTTCACAATTATGCAATCTTTGTCTTGTACGACTAGTCATCCATGGGTCTCCCTAAATGCGTCATGGGCCGACCAATGTGGCGCAGGACGGAACCGAACGAAGGGCCTCACCTCGACCCACCGAACCTCACGCGGTCACACACCCTCTGCCCCCACGTCTCGTTATCTTCTCACACCCACACATACCAACACAGACACCACACACACACAAAATATTCTCATGGTGCCTCTATCCACTCCCCCCTTGCATATACACACTCAAGGGAATCTCTCGTCGTGACGTCATATTCGTCTCTCTCTCTAGACCACTCTCATTTCTCGTGCTACCTCCCCCCCCCCCCCGCCGGCCCCCCTGTCCATGCCTCTCTCGAATACGTAATACACACACATACCTCTCTAGGCCCTGCCAAATGCATCAACTACACATTCACACATGTTACATCACATACCCCATTGATCTAAAAAGCCCTCTCTTCACGTTTATTTCGCATACAACATTCCTTTTGCATAAAGTGTGGCCAAAAAAATATTTTAGAATTTCTACATATATACAACATTACAAAGTCATATGGAGGAGTATGAACGCTTGCATTGCATGGTGCCCACAATGATATTTATTCCGCACTGTGAATTTGTATACTTTTATACTATATATAAAGTTAATCATAATAAAGAGAAACGAAGAGCATCTCTCTCCATCGCATACCCCCCCCCTCTACGCCCCTTTCACGTACGCACACAAACTATCTCCAGGTCCTCTAAAAGTAAGCCCCCAGCACATTCACGCATGTTTCATCTCTCTCTCGCGATATATACGGTGGCGATCACTGTATTTAAAGTGAAAGCACGATACGTACATTGGACTTCAGAATCCACTCATTACGGTCACCATTTATGTTTTGTGGTTATTATACAGTCACGGGCTCACCGTACAACTCTGTATTTGCTCAAGACACGACTAGTTGACCAGTTAAACGTTCCACATGGCACCTCTAGTGTTGCATCACATTATCTCACTACCATCGGGCCCACCTGTCGGCTTGTATCTACTCTACATCTACACTCTTATAAAATACTAGCAAGATGCCCATGCGCTGCACGGAACATCAAGCTGCATTTGTATGAGTAGTTTATCTTGTGGGAGAAAAGGATGAACAAGGGAAGGCCTTATTTGAAAGTGTGGAGAGGGGTGTGGGTATCTTTTTGCAAAATTGCCATAGTTTCCTTCCTATCCGTCAGATATAGATCGGACGGCCTATATTGCAGGATGGCAGGCACACGGTCATCACCGACTATGCTTTTTTATAAGAGTAGGGATAAAATACACTCTTATAAAAAACAAGGTTGGTGATGATGGTGTGCCTGCCATCCTGCAATACAGGCCGTCCGATTTATATCTGACGGATAGGAAAGAAACTATGACAATTTTGCAAAAAGGTACCCACACACCTCTCCACATTTGCAAATAAGGCCTTCCCTCGTTCATCCTTTTCTCTCACAAGATAAACTAGTCATACAAATGCATCTTGATGTTACGTGCAATGCACGGGCATCTTGCTAGTAAGAATGAAAACAAACGACAAAAAAATATTGGACGGTGGTTCGAAGTCGTGACCGCGGGCACAGCGGACAAGGTGGCCTTGTATTGGTATGCTGAGCCGTCTGTTTTAACACACAGGAGCTGGTGTGGTGATTATACACACACGCACGCATGCACACGAACTGCATGCACGCAACACTCACACGAACACATGCACCCACGCACGCACGCTACACTCACACGTACACACGCAGCCACGCATGCATGCAACACTCACACGCACACACACATGCATGCATGCACACACCAGTACACCACATGACCAACACACTCTCTCACGCTCAAGTGCTCAACCTACATGTGCATGCGCACACATCAGGCCCTGACAGACACATACACAACTAGGTGATTCCCACGCACAGGGTGGAGTCTTGTTGCGCCTGCGTAAATTTGTGTTTATCTGACCTTTTCCCTATGCGAACTGACAGGTGCGACCCACAAGGAACGTGGTCAATTTAACTAGTCAACATGGTGCCATGCAGACTATTTGGCCGGTCAACAGAGTGCAATCCGATGCTGAATCGTGAGCAAGTGACCGTATAATCACCGCAAAACGTATATAGTGACCGTAATCAGCTTATTCTGAAGTTCGGTGAACGTATTACGCTTTTCTCTCTGTAGGCCCTCCAAAACTACATCTCTACATGTTCTCGCATGTTACATCTAACAACTATGCAATACATCACTACTACTACACTCTAATACAATAAATCATATGTGTTTTTAGTTTTACTAGATATCATATTGTTACTTAATTATTCAGTTTGCATACATTAAAATTTCCTTTGAAATGTATGGCCAGTATCATATACCGCGCGGGAAAAATCCCGCCCTTTCCTGTTTAATCGGGTTTGTATCGACGGATCGTGCGAAACAGCAAAACTATAGTACTATATACAGTACAAGTGACAGTTCACTGGGCCGTCGTGTCGTGTACTCCTCCGTCGTAAGAGTGGAGGTCTCGCTTTCATAATCTTCTAGTCCCTTTCGCCGACATGTGGGACATCAAGCTACCAGGTCCACGTGCCATACCGGAATACAGTGCAGAGCAGCCGGGGTGAAGCACCCAGTCATGGCGTCGGCGTAGTAATGAGCAATGAGGCATCAAATCACAAAGCTGCACCTTTCCCGTAGTTAAGTTGGAGGGACGAAGTAATAATGCTAAAAAAAGAAGTTGGAAGGATGAAGCAACCATCATTTCACTCGTTGTTGAATCCGCTTCTCCCTCATCTTCTTCAAGTTAACCACGTGTTGCTTCTGCCGTTGTTCTGCCTCATGTGGGAAGCGGATCGGCTTGGTAAAGCACTGACACGTGGGACCGCATGATAGCATACCGCCAGGACAACGTCCTCTAAAAATAAGAAACCTCCCCCGCCATCCGCGCGGCAAAATCACCTCCTTTTTACTAATCTTGATTCTATAATTTTTTAGATCAATATAATTGAGATTTGTATAGATAGCAAACAGGAGCAAAACCAAGTGGTACGGTTAAGGGCATCCAAATTGTCTAGCCAAATGTGAAAATAGCTTTTGGCATTGTGGGAACCATTGTGGACGGTGTTGCCAAAGCCAAAAGGATGGAACCGAAGCTCCCTGATTGATTGAAGGAACAGAAAAATGCAACGTATCTCCTCTTTCTCCCGTGCTTGGACGCATGTACAGTATAGAGGACAGAGTCTACTCCCCTGTCCCTTCTGTCACAAATCACAAAGCAGTGAGGCGTCAAATCACAAAGCACGTACGAAGCAACCATCGTTTCACTCTTCGCTGACTCCGCTTCTCCATCGTCTTCTTCGATAAACCATCTCACCGCACTAAGCTGGACAGACGACGCTATTGTGTACGAGTAGTACTTGTACATTTACGCGTCCTTTGGTTCAACGGACTTCCTGGATGCAAATAAGGCAGTTGTCTTGGCTTGCAGGCGGCACTTGCGAATGACTTACCGTGGTCTCCCTCAATTGTGTTCTCCGTCGAACGCACTTCGCCAAACCACAACGTTCGAGATATCGTCGACGTCACCGCAATGGGGAAGGAAGTCAAATATAGTTACTACCTCCATTTTTTTGTACACAAGGCCAGTATATCAAAATTACAATTTGCAAAAGGCCACTAACACTAATCGAGGCAAAATTGATGGGGTTTACCTCGTACTAGCAACCAAGGACATTAATATCCCTTGCATGCATGCGGAAGTGAGAAGGTTGGTTTGCATGGAGCTGCATTAATCAAGCGATGAGGAGTGAGATGGTTAGCTCTTTGGCATTTTGGAGAAAAAAATATGCATTAATTGACACGTGAAACGAGGATTTGTATCGATTAATCCCGCGAAGGAAAACCCCGCCTTTCTTTTTTAACACTAGTACTCCTAGTACGTAGTACTACATACTTATCCTGTTTGGGTCTAGGCCTTGCATTGCCATACCGCGCCACACATTTTTGCCAAGCTTGCCTAAAGTTTTCAAAATGAAAAGGAGGTACACTTGCGCACGGCTGTCGCGGTCGCACCGCACCCTCACACGGTCGCTCCTGCACGCCGCGGTCGCACCGCACCCTCACATGCACAGTCGCTCCTGCACGCCGCAAACCCAACCAAGGGAACGCACCCTCACTAACACGTGCTGTCGCGTGTGATCAAACCAAACTCAGCCATCCTACCGCTGACACATAATTTTCGTTCATACAGTATGTTTATCCAACCGCATGTTGGGGAGTATCCGTACGGCCCGTGCGGTGGTCTGTTGGGGAAGAAGAAGAGGTGAGGAAGAAGGGTTAGGAGACGTAGGATATTCATCCAACCGCCTGAAATGGTAGACTGACCCAAGTCAAGCGACCTGCATAGCAATATATGTTTTTACACAGCAAAAGATCCATCAAAACAACAACATAAAGAAAAACTATCACTGCTCGTGGAACGAGACGGCCTCATCGTCTTTCGCTGCCGGTGCGAACCAGCCGTAGTTGCCGACGTGTGTCTCCGCACCGTGGTTATCCTCGGCCTCCAGCTACTCGTTCACGCGGAGCGTACGGGCGCTCTGCACGGACGAGAGCACCGCCCGGTTCAAGTCGAGGACGTCCGGTTCTGCCTGTAGGAGGGCCTCGATGGCAGCGGCATCTGCGCGCTCCGTGTCGAGTCGAGCCTCCGCTGCCCGGTTCAAGTCCAGGACGTCCGGTTCCGCCTGCAGGAGGGCCTCGATGAGAGCGTCATCCGCGTGCTCCGCGTCGAGTTGAGCCTCTGCCGCCCGGTTCAAGTCCAGTACGTCCGGTTCCGCCTGCAGGAGGGCCTCGATGGCAGCGGCATCCGCGCGCTCTGCCTCAAGTTGAGCCTCCGCCGCCCGGTTCACATCCACGACATCCGGTTCCGCCTGCAGGAGAGCCTCGATGGCAGCGGCATGCGCGCGCTCCGCATCGAGTTGAGCCTCTGCCTCCCAGTCCTCCTTTAGTATCGCCAGGTTGAACCGCTGGTCCGCCCGCACCATGGGGGACTCGGACGCCGGCACGAAGTCGACGTCCATCGTCTCATACCCATCGGGGGCCTTCTGCGCCGCGACCTCCTCCATGAACATTGGATCAGCTTCCTCCTCCTCGTAGCTTGGCTCTAGAGAACTCGGGGATTGGCCCGCCGCAAAGCGAGCTTGGGAACGGAGGTCTCTGGCGCCGACCACCGCCGCGATTTCTGCGCGGCGCTCCAGCGTCAGCATCTTGTAGTACGTGATCTTGCGGCGCACCATGACTTTCCGGCGAACTAGGGGACGCTTGATGCGGGCTAGGGGATCGAAAGGTGGGGGAAGGGGCTGGAGATTAGGTGTGGTTTTAGGGCAGTGGCTGGCGTAGGCCGAGCAGCGAAGGTTCTGGTGTGAATAGTGGTTCCGGTGACGACCGGTCAATCGGTTTTGACTGTACATCGCTCTTGTCGCGTTCGCGTTGCAGCCCGGCACGCTGGACCCTCCACGTCGCTCACCGAATGGAACGCGCTTTGTCTTGCGTTTTCGCTCGCTTGTGGGACCGCAGTTGAGAGCAAACCGACGTCCCTCCCCCTCCCCCGCCCGCGTCATTTTATGCGGAGTAAATAAAAACAAAGGGAGTATACTACGGACGAGGATCCCCTGACGTGGCCGAACCCATTGAGAGCGGCCTGTCATTGAGACAAAAACGTGTTAAGCATATAAGCACTTTCGACTTGATTTGCAGTGGTCAGTTACGCAAGACGGTGCGGGGCCTAGCAAGCATGGGGTCCGCCAGTAAGTGACCGAAAGGGAGGGTAAGGCAGGGATAAGTATGTGAAAGGAGCTTCCAATGATATAATTTTCACATTATACATCTCATGTACTATTAATCTTGTCAATAGTCAAATGCGGTTTTGAAGAACGCATTAGAGCATGGTTAATAATATAGCCAGTCGATGGCTATAAGGAACTGCCATGTCATCTATAGCCATCATCTATTATATGCACTCATATAGTAGTGTGGGCTATAAGGTTGGCTACTTCCCGCAAAAAAAAATAAGGTTGGCTATTGTATTAGTACTTTTTCCATCTCCTCTCCATCTCTTTCTTCATATTTATTGTACGTATTTAACTAGGAATGCGTATATAGCTAGGCTCTTGCATGAGAGCTCACTCCCCTTACTTTTTCACATCTCTCTCCTCCACATAGGCCCTATATAAATGGAAGGAGGGAGTACAACTATGAGCACTACATACTCTAGTACAGATGTTGTCAGTACTCCACTAGTACTATTGGACAGGCAGCTTAAAAAGTTACTATTGGACTGGCTATACGTGGTGAAATCCTAGTAGGAAGAGCATGCGCGAGAACAAGCACATTCACGTGGTTGAAAACAAATTGGAAACCATCTCGAGTACAAATCTAGGAGTACGTACAAATCTAACAATATTGATTGGGCGTTGTTGAATGTTGATACTTTTTTATCACAGTAGAGATACTTTGACTACACATAAAACTTATATGTAAACTAGAAAGGATAGGAGGGAGTATATTGTACGTTCAAAAACGAAACGAACATTGAATACCCTTTATATATGATTTGCGGATGCTATGATCACTGGATCAAAATTTTGAATCCGCCTTAGGTATCACACATGCCCCCACTCGTTCTCTCTCGATTTCATCTCGGGGTCCGGAGATCGATTGAAAGAGGACTAGGGTGGGTACAATACGTTCGTTTCGCTTATGAACGTACAATATACTCCCTCTGATCCCCACAGACCCCCCCCCCCCGGTGGGTCATTTCTATCATAGAAACAGACCAAACCTTTATCTCCTTGCACGACACGCAATTGATCTCTGAACATCAATCGATCTCGTCAACATGTGTCGGGGCATGAACCGAATGGGATGTCAAAACTAAGATGCGAAGCGACACGTAGTGGAGGCAAAGTGAAACTTTAAATGAACCGTTTGTTTGTATGCATGTTGGACAAATTACAAATAAACATTGGAAATAAAAGCGTGGTCTAGGCCCACATGCGAATGATACTCGGCGGAATGTTCAAATGAGGCATGCGGGAGGATGGACTCGACCGGAGGGCGACATGATCGATGGAGAAGAGGGTTGGAGAGGAATGAGAAATAAGCAAACGCCACATGATTATACTTGAACGGCTCAAATAAACAATAAGTTGTCTCGCTTGGCCTACATAGTGAAAGGCCTAATGCGCAACGCGGAGCACTGACGCTCGAATATGGCCGGGAAAACAGGGAAACCGACATGTGGTGCACACCTATCAGGATGATGTAGCGCAAACTAGTCCAATGGAGGAGCTGGCCCACGACCTCCTCGCCACCAGCAACCGTACCATTCATGTGGGTCGTGGGGGGCAACAACGTGGCGCAGCTCCAGTACCGCCTCTAGAAACGGCGACCGCGGTGAGCGACACGCTCATCGTCGCTAGACACGGTCGGTTTCAGTGTGCCGAGGGTGGCGTTAGTGCTGTGGCACGACCAACAGTATGTTTGGTTTGTGCCCATGGTTGCCCCATCAAAGCATTGGGTAGCCAAAATTTTGGTTGAGGTTTTTGTTGCCCATGATTTGGCCGACATCGGCAAGAAAAGTGAACTAGAATTGGCTAGAGTTCATTGGCATGCCAAAAAAATGGCAACCATCCAAACAAAGACCAATCTTTGGGTCATGACCAAAATTTTGGTAAGGTGCACTTTGGCCACAATCCAAACACACCCCAACACCCGGCTCGTCGAGGATGCACGGGGCGCCGGGACGCGTCCGTGGAGTGGTGTAGCGTGGCCAACTGCATCCTCAGGACCTGAGACCATGCCGGGTCGTCTTGCTTTTTGAATGACATGCGTCGATCGCATGTGAGCAAAGGGCATCTCCAACGTTGCCACGACCGCAGCTGACTACCCTGGCACACCAAAAACCCTCGTCCCTCACACTGTCGCGTGGTGCGTTCCCAGCCGGCGCCAGCTGCCCGCATTCACGTCGTCCGTTCGTATGCCGTCGTTAAGAGGCTCAGTGCCCGAGGAACCAACTCCGGCAACTTAATGACGCACCAGGACGCTTGGCCTCACCGGAATGCGCTACTTAAAGCGGCAACGCCCAGCTAACCTCCACACCATAGCGCATCGTCCTCCTACCTGGCACAACATCCGCCATGATCGCAAGCGCGAACGCTCTGCGGGAGAGCTTGTCTTCGGGGATGAAGCTCGAGGTCGCCGCCCTCGCTCAAGTCGCCGCAAAAGCGGTGGCCACACTGGCGGCCGACGACGGGAGCACCGTCAGCCACGCGTCCTACTTGCTGCCTTCCAATGTCCGGCACCGCCGAGGTCGGGGACTCCTCCGAGGATGAGTAGGGCTTGGGAGGCGGCAGGGCATGGTGTGCCAACTGGCCGGTCTGTCTCTCGTGTTCTACTTTTCCTCGCCGGAGTCCGCACCTTCACTTCACGGGGCTTGAACCCCGCCCCCGTACATGGAGATCGCAGATGGAGGACGTCGGTCGCCACCGTAGAATAGGTTTAGGGTCGGGTTTCTTTTATTTTTCTGTCCTATAAAAGTTTGAAATGTAATGAAAATCTGCCATGTTTGCATTAATCTCGGCCGGTGTATATGAACTTTCACAATAATATAGTATATTGTAGGAGTACTAGCAAGATGCCCGTGCGTTGCACGGAAGATCAAGATCTTGTGGGAGAAAAGGATGAACGAGGGAAGGCCTTATCTGCAAATGCACATTCACGCATTTCACGTCTTTCTACATCTACGGGAACCTACGAAAGGGTTAACATAAATTGCCTCTCTCTCCCCTCCCCTGATTTTCATGGTGGTGGGCCCCTCCCTCCCCCAATTAACAATCAACAGCTCACACGTTTCACATTATGTTAATTACGTAACTGGGACTACGTAGGTGTAGCATTACTCGTCCTAAAAAACCCAACTAAGCCAACCTCCCAGCATATCGCGCGGGAATAGACCCGGTCGCGCCATTTTAGTCGGGATTACCGGATTACAAGTAGTAGTATCGATGGATCTCGCGAAGCAACAAGTTTTTTTTTGAGGGGGCGAAGCACCTAGTTTAAAAGGAAAAAAGGCGGTACACTCACAGCACCCCTGTCGCGGTCGCATTGCACCCCACACACGTTCGGTCCTGCACACGGCTCACGCAAACGGAACGCGCTTCGGCTTGCCTCTTCACTGACACGTGGGACTGCACTTGGAGAAACCGACCATGCGCCAAACTCCCCCCGCCCACCGCACGAAAATCCTCCCCCCCCCCCACCCAAAAATTCCCCCCAAATCCTAGATTCAACTGCCCTACGGCCAACTAGCCACTAATATTCCCCAACCCCCCCCCATCCCCCTCCACTCCATTCGCTCCGCCAAAGCCGCCCTACCCGCCACACCGATACGTCAGCGCCATGGTTCGTCGAGGGGACGCATGGCAATCCTCTCGCTCCCACAGTACGCTCTCGTAGACTGCCATCCTCTAGTGGCGCCGCCACCGTTGGCGACGTTCGTGTGGAGACGCACGGCGGTCAACTTCTCCCACGGTACGCGCATTCTAGACTGTGGCCCCGTGCATGTCGGTGTAGCGCTGAATGTTAGCTAATAGACGCTGTTAATCTCACTGTTTGCCGAAGTAGTTTACAGTCAATACGCTCTGCTTAAGAAGCTTCCTTGCCCTGTTCTGCACTCAATCTGCTTAGCTGAGATGGCATGCCAAGGCCGATTAGTTGCTAAAATATTCTGCCATATATTTATTGTGACGTAGATTGCCATGGTCTAGTAGCCAATCTGTTAGGTGAAATAGCTCTACACCGTTTTATACTCGATCTTTGTTGATGCGATGGCCTTCGATAGTTTGATGGCTGTGTGCTCGGCCTCATTGACTGCTGAAATAGCCTGCCATAATTTAGCACTTAAATATGTTTGCTGAATTAGCTTTACATATATTTCGTTACTTAGATCTGCTCATCCAAATATCTTGCCATAGCTTTAGACATCGACCTAGGTATTTTCTTCTGGACTTCATAAAAAAGCATATATGTTTTTCCTATAATATCTTGTAGAAGAACTAATTTGTATGTCTAACAGATGGGCATGACTTGGATAACTTCTGCTCGAAGATTCTCCGCTGCATATGTCGAGGGGGTTGAAAACTTCATGAACTTTATCAGAGCTGAGTACGATGGTCCGAAATCAGATGTGCTCTGCCCGTGTAGCAGTTGTATGAATTCAGTTACAAGACCCCAGTCAACTGTGCAAAATCATCTACACTTGTATGGGATGTGGGTCACATATACTAGGTGGGTTCATCATGGTGAAGCTGTGAACGTCAATGTTATTGACTACGTGGAAGCAGCAGATCACCATCTTGATCTGCCTGATGCTCAGGTGGAAGAGGAGGAGGAGGAGGTGGTGGCGGAGCCAGTGAGTTTGACCAACATTGAAACAATGCTATGAAATGCTCGTGCATTCCGTGAACTTTCACCTGCAGAAGAAAAATGGTGGGCTCGCATGTTGGAACAATGCAACATGGTTGACACCCCAGGAAATAAGTTGTCAGTGTTCTCAGCTATGGTCACCTTTCTTCAGGTGAAGACATCTGAGCGGATGACCAACAAATCATTCGATGCGATGTTTGCTGCTTTCCACAAAGCTTTCCCAGACGCGCCTGAGCTGCCACACACCTACAGTAAAATGAAGAATTTCCTTCGTGCAGTTGGAATTGGATATGATATGATCCATGTTTGTAAGAATAATTGTGTTCTGTTCCGGAAGGATTATGCCAACTTAAGTGAATGCCCGAAATGCAAATCATCAAGATGGAAAGATGGCGATGTTGTGAAGAGGATTCCTCATAATGTTCTGAGACATTTTCCAATTACACCAAGATTGCAGAGGTTGTTTCATGATGCTGAAACAAGAGAGGATGTACTGTGGCATTCTAGGAACCAGGAGTACAGAGATCAGAATGTAATGAGCCATCCATCACATGGTAGTGAGTGTAAAAGCTTCAATTAGAAACACGCAAAGTTTGCTGCTGACCCGAGAAACATTAGACTTGGCTAAGCTTCTGTTGGCGTTCTGGGAACGGGGGTCCCCAGACTTGCCTGCCTGCGGCCCACAGCATGGCCAAGCAGCAGGTCGTACGGCCCATCTTCGTCAACAAGGCACCCAAGACCCTCGCGAGGGTCCAAGCCTCGCGAGGCGGACAACGCAAGACCTCCTCTGGAGTGGCCTAGCCAGGCAGGCTCGCGAGGAGCGGAGATACCAAGGCAAGGCAAACCTCACGAGGCTCTCGTGACGTGAGCCATGATGAACGGTACCAGGCAGGTGCCAGGCGGGCGCCAGTGCGCGCAGCGTCCCTATTTACTCTTCGGTGCCAAGGAGGCCAGCGCAGGAAAAGAGTACCGAGGCATCAGGCAAAGGTTGCCATATTGGTGCAACGAGACCAAGACCAAGAGGACGGCAAGGCGGAGGTCATCGTGGAGCCCAAGACGGCGTCACCCCAGAGCTTTTCGCAGGCGAAGACCGCATTTGTCAGGATAGCTTGTACTAGCTGTCCCCCTTCAAATTTGCCTGCCGTTGTTGGCTCCCTTCCCGCTCGATATTTGGGAAGAGGACCAAGGCCTCTATAAATAGGACTAGCCACCACAGTAGGAGGCAACTGACCCCGAACTGGTTCAGATCATCCTCAACTACACAAGCACAAGAACACCCCAACCTCAGGAGGCTGTTCTTCCCTTGTACTGTTCATCATCAGCCCAAGAGGCAATCCACCACCACCACACTGGAGTAGGGTATTACACCACAACGGTGGCCCGAACCAGTATAAACCTCGTGTCTTTCTGTGTTGCGAGTTCGTCGAGTTCGTCCGCGAGATCTTAGCGAGCTAGAGCGTAGATCGGTAGGAGGGAGAGACTTCGCGCGCACCCCAGTGTTCGAACCTTAAGGGTTTGCCAGAACCCCACATCTGACATTTGGCGCGCCAGGTAGGGGTGCGTCGTAGTTTCCCTTTCATCAGTTTGTTGCTCCATCGCTCTGTCGTTTCCATGGCAGACACTCGCCGTGCTCGAGCTCAGCGATGTTCTGCCCACTCCGCCCGCGTCGCTCAGACGGCCCCCGTAGGCGGGCCACCTCGTCGTTCTCCATCTCCCGCCGCCAATGCTGCCACCGGCCCGGCGGGGAACGAGCAGCAGGCGTCCTTGCTGCATCCTTCGGTGCGGCATGACGGCCGCACCGCTACTCCATCACTTACCCCTGCCGGTTCTTCGTCTCACCGCGCAGCGCGCCCCCATGGAGGCACGGGCCGCGCTCATCACGGCGAACGAGCTCCTGCGTTACCGCCCCGTCGACGACCTCTATGAGGAGTGGCTCGACTGCGTCGCCGAGCTCGTCCGCACCGCAGGGGGCTCTCCGGCGCCGTCCCACTCTCTGCCTCCCCCTCAACCAGCCGCGGGCGACGGGGCTCATGGCATGCCTCCACCACCTCAACCCCAAGACGGTGCCTTGGCACCAAGGCGCGCGCCTCCGCGGCGTGATCCACCGCGCCCGGCGCCCGCGCATGAAGAAGGAAGCTGCCAAGAAATCCCGCGGCCGCGAGAAGCTGCACCGGCGCTTCCCGCGCCACCTCGTCAAGACCGCGTGCCGCCTGCAGTGGCGCAGCGCGGACCTCGCCAAGACCAAGCTCCACCAAGTGCGCAAGAGCTGAGGAGGGGCGCCTCTCTCTCCTTGAGTTGCCAGCTGCAGGAGCGGAGGAGAAGAAGGCCAAGGCCAAGGACGTGAAGCGCAAAGAGGCAGTAGTGCTCGCAGCGGAGCCCGACACCAAGCGAGGCAGAGATCAGCCTGAGTCATCCAAGAAAGGCTGACCGTTCTGCGCCTTCCACAACCTGAACACCCACAACACCAGCGACTGTCAAGAGCTCAGAGCCATACGGGAAGGACGCGACGGTTGACGCCCCGAGCGCAATGACCGGGGCTATGGCCGTGGAGGAGGGCGCGGAGGCAGACGCTGGGACGACCGTGGCCCGCGCCAGGAGTGGCGCAACCGGCCTCGTGAGGACCGCTGGCAGGATCAACCTCGCGAGGGCGCCTGGAGGGACCCGCCTTGTGAGGATCGCCCCTAGGGCAACGCCGGTCTTCCCCCGCTGCCGCCACCAAGAAGGAACGACGACCACCACCAGGACGAGGGGGCTGGGGGCTTCTAGGAGCCGCGTGCGATCGCCTGCATCTTGGGCGGTGCCCAGGCCCCAGCCTCTCAGCGCATCTTCAAACAGTTTGCTCGCGAGGTGAACGCGGTGCTTCCCAAGCTCGAGGCCACGCGCCCGCTCAGGTGGTCCCAATGTGCCATCACCTTCAACTCGGCAGATCAGCTCAAGTGCGCAGCCACCGCTGGCGCCCTCCCTATGTTGTGCTCACCCGTCATCAGCAATGTGCAAGTCACCAAGACTCTCATCGACGGCGGCGCAGGGCTCAACGTCCTGTCCGTCGACACGTTCGACAACCTCCAAGTGCCATATGAGCAGCTCCAGCCAACCAAGCCTTTCTCAGGAGTGACCGACGGTTCCACCACACCGATAGGGCAGGTCCGCCTGCCTGTCACCTTCGGGGAGCGCAAGAACTATCGCACCGAGCTCATCGACTTCGACGTCGCGCACATCCGCCTGCCGTACAATGCCATCCTCGGGTATCCAGCCCTAGCCAAGTTCATGGCAGTCACTCATCACGGCTACAATGTTCTCAAGATGCCAGGAAGCGGAGGGATCATCACGGTCCCGTGTGAAGAGAGGGATGCGGTGTGCTCCCTTGAGCGCGCCTTTCAAGCCGCAGCAATCGACGACCCCGACAGCAGAAGTGAGGGCCCTCCGGAGACCATCCCCAAGAAGAAGCTGTTGTGCCGCACAGGACCCCAAGAGGATGGCGTCGCGGCAGGAGCCTCATCAGGACCAGCGCCCGCCCCAGGGGTGCCTCCCTCCACCGCATAGGAAAGCGCGCCCGGCGCCCTCCTCAGGCAGGGCTCGGGGGCTCTCTTCCGGAGAGCCTCAGACCTTGCCAACTTCACGAGGGAGGCGCTTGGGCGCCACTTGGAAGCGTGCCTCACGGCACACTTTCCTCAGGAGAGCACAGGGCAAGGAGTGCCCACCACCCAGGAGTTCATCACCAAGGCCACCCAGGAACTGCAAGAAGCAAGAGCCATGCGCGGCCACGACCGCTCACAAGGCGCAGCTCCCCATCCATGCGAGGATGCCGGGCTGCATGTCTTCGTTGACGTCCCAGGGCTACAACAGGGCCGCATCTCAGGAGCGCTTCTGGCCATCGCGTGTGGGCTGCTGTGAGGGCCCACCACATAGCTACGTTCGCATGCCCTTCGGCTTGCCGAGCATGGCGACGTCCTATCAGCGCAACATGTGGCAAGTCCTGGCGGCTCAGGAGGCCAGGTTCCACGCCGTCCTGGAGGAGATGGAGACGGTCTTCAGGGAACCTCCAGAGCCTCCCGAGGCTCAGGGTCCCGGTGGCTCATGAGGGGCCATTCCTTCAACGCGCGGTTTCAGCTGCACCAACTCTACTTCGTCTACAGAACTAGGTGACATCTTCCAAGTTCATTTAAGCTGGGAGCGCCCCTCGGGCTGCATTATTCCCAGGCCACATGGATCCGTCCCTGTGGCATGTATCCCTTTTGCTTAAGTCTTTAGCTTACCTTGCTGGGGGCGCCCCTCGGGCTGCATCATCCCTGAGCCGCTCGAGCCAGACCTGGTGGCGTGTATCTTCCTGCATTTGTCCAAGTTGATCTGCTCTTCATGCTTAAGCTGCCAACGGCTATTGCCTGCTCGATTACCGCCCGCCACGGGTTTGTTCATCCTATGCAATTCGCTTGCACGTTAAAAGGGGGCTCCTGAACATCGCGACTCAGGAGCTCTTACTGGCTCTCCAGCCCTCACCCCCTGGCCTTGACCACGGCATCGCGACCTGGCATACCAGCGGTAGCTGAGCTCGCTCGAGGGTCGGGACCTAAGGACGTAGAGTGCTTGCATCTAACTGCCTTGCAGGAACACACAGTCACCAAAACTCAAGACTAGGCGCAACCCGCCTTGAGGTAGGGCCTCGTGAGTCCCGCGCTGGCTCACGAATGCCCAGATACACCTCGCAGCCCTGCCGTGCAAGCCACGTGTCAGGGCGGGGTTGTACACGCCCCGGGGGCTCCTCCCGGAGGGGGCCCCCATCCCACGCCCAAGTGGAAGCACCATGCTCCGCGCTGGCTGTCGACACTGCCAAGGAGCGGCTATGCCCGTGCACAAGCGGAAGCACTATGCTCCGCGTTGGTGATAAACAACTGAGGGCGACCCCACGGCCGTGCCAACCTCAGGGAGCCCAGAGCTCAGCGCCCAGCCTTACCGCAATGCCTCCCCTCGGGAAAGCCGCGCATGGGGGCTGGGCACGGAGGCTGCGCTCGGGTCACGCCCAAGCGCACGCCACCTAACCAGGTCCCCCGGACCTGGGCATCGCGCGCCCCTCCTGAGGCCTCGGCGAGGGCAGGTATGGGAATTGTTTGCACGTCAAGGGGGACTCCTGAGCATCGCGACTCAGGAGCCTAACTGGTCACGTAGCCCCTCACTCCTTGGACCGTCCTGGTCTCCGATCGGCCCAATGGCGGTTGAGGTATGCGCGGGGTCGGGCCCTGCCGACGTAGAACATTAGTCTACCCTCACGAATTCTCCCTATATGTTGTTTGCGCGTCAAGGGGGACTCCTGAGCATCGCAACTCAGGAGCCTAACTGGTCACGTAGCGCCTCACTCCTTGGTCCATCCTGGTCTCCGGTCGGCCCAATGGCGGTTGAGGAATGCGCGGGGCCGGGCTCTGCCGACGCAGAACGCAAAGCAAATAGGAGGGAAATCACGAAATCTCGAAGCAAATATTACAAGCATATTGTCCTCACAATACCAAATAAAAAAGTCTAAACGCCTCCACGAGGCCTGATACATGTCACAGAAACAGAACGGGAAGAATGGCCGCGGGTCACCTCTAGACGTCGCCGTCGCCTACGGAAGGCGCTCCCTTGTGCGCAGTTTTGTCTTCACCACCGGCCGCAAGGTCGACGACGCCGGACAAAGGAGCGGAGACAAAGCCGCGGAACCTCCTCAGCAAGGCCCCCACCTGATCCTACACGGCCGCAGCAGCCGCCTCGTATTGATCTTCAGCTACAGGCTCCAGCAGCTCGTCAAGGCAAGCGTTGGGGTCGCGAAGGTGCAGGTGGCTAAAGACGCGAGTCAGTGCGGCTGAAGACAGGACGCGAGCTTCTGCCTCCGCCATGGGACCGAGACCATCAACGACCTCCTCAAGCGCCTTCACCGCGAGAGGAAGCAGCTGGGCGGGGCCGTCCTCATCGGTGTCCTGAGGCTTCTCCAGGCCGTGCTCGTAGAGCGTCTTCAGCGCCTTGCGAGACCTCTTCTCGAGATCGGCAAAGGCCACGCGGTCTTCAGCCAGGACTCGTGCCTTGGCATCAAGATCGGCCTCCCTCGTCCCCATCTTCCACTCCAACTCTTCCAAACGGTTGCGCTCGGCGGCCTGCTTCTTCCCCAGCTCTGCCAACCCAGCATCACGGTTCTTGACGGCCTCCTCCCGGGCCTTCATCTCCTCCTCCTTCGCTTGGCGGTAGTGCACCTCTTCGGCGTGCTGGTCGCGCAGGCTCTGCAGCTCGCCCTCCAGCACTTGGCAGTGGTCACGGGCGGCCTTGGCGTCTTTTAGCGCCGCCTCACGATCGGCTGAAGCGTTGGCGGCTCCTTGTTTCTCCTTCTCGGAAGCCGCAGCAGCCTGGCCCAGCGCCGCGCGAACTGCCAGGTCGGAGTGAAGCCAGCCAGAGGCCAACTCCAGACGCCCGGCCACCAGGCGCGGGTCCGCGCTCAGGACATCCACCTGCAGCTGGGTCATCTCCGAAAGGGCACGCTCCAAGACGGCAGCAGGAGCAGAAGGACCAGGGAGTGGAGATGCAGCAGTGGGAGGAAGCGACATCGTCACCAGGGCTTGGGAGACCACGGGTTCTGGAGCAGCTGGGACCTCGTCAGCCGCGCCAAGTACCGGTACCTCCGGAGCCAGCGGGGCCATGGGGGCTGACTCCACGCGGTGATGCTCCTCTTGGCCTCGCGAGGACGACCGGGCCGAGGAGATGCGGGCGTTGTTGCCTCCTTTCTCCGCGGGAGGCACGGCCGCTGCGTCTTCCTTCCTCCTCTTCGCCGAAGATGACGGCCTGATCAACCAGGGGCGAGTATAAGGAAACAACGAGTACAAGCAAGGACAAGGCGAAGCTTAAGACACTTACTGATCCACTGCGATGTATTCTACTGACCGCTTGGGAAGCTTGAAGCCTGACAGCTTCGGGACCTGAGGAGCAGGCGTTCGGGCTCCGGCGGCGCCAGGCAGAGTAGAGACAGAACCGGAGCCCGCCCCAGGAGGCGCCAGGGTGGGTGCGGCACCACGGGCTACCAGCGACGACCTACCCTTCGTCAGGATGAGGGGTTGCTCCCTCTCCCCTTGGAAGGCGTCGGCCTCGGCATCATCAGGAAGGGCGCGGAGAATCTCGGCCTTGCTCAGAGGGGAAGTCTCCCCCCACCTCTTCCGGGGTCTTCTCCGAGTCCTCCTCCTCTTCTCCCTCTCCGCGGGACTCACCAGAAGACACCTCCACCGGTTTCTGCGCTGTAGGAACTCCCGGAAGCGTTGGCGGCACCAGCCCGCGCACATCAAAGGTCAGCCTGGAGGCGACAAATTCCTCCTGGTCCCTGCGTTGGAACAGGGGAACGAAAGCGCTAGGCGGGTACTCCTGGTTGTCCCCGACTATGAGGCGCAGGACGGTGTCCAATTCATCGCCAGGCAGGTCCCCTGGCCTCAGGCGGGTCTTGTTCTCCTCTTCTTCAAGCTCCCAGAGGGGGCGCGCGCGCGCCTGGAGTGGGGCAACCCGCAGCGTCAAGAACTCCCTCAGGAGCATCGCCCTCGTTACCTTGGCCACCCTCGCGTTGACCGGTTTCAGTTCGGTCATCATCTGCCCCAACACAAACGATGCCCGCTCGTCGACAAGCTCCGCCTTGGGCCACCCCCCGTTGGGAGGGGGCGCCGCTGTTGGCAACGCCAGACGCGGGTCGGTGCATTGGGCATCCATCATGACCCATTTGGATCCGATGTTGTCGTCCCTCTTCCTGGTGCTCGAGATCGAGTTGTCCTTGCCGCATGCAACGAAATTAGCGCACCCGTAGGTGTGCTCGCCGCTGACGCGGAGGAAGAAGAAATGGCGAAGGAGCGCCACGGACGGCATAACGCCCAGGTACGCCTCACAATAGTAGGCAAAGATGGACAGGAGGAGGACAGAGTTGGGATGGAGATGCAACGCCTGCAGCCCGTAGTGGTCGAGGACTTCATAAAAGAAATCAGAGAAGGGAGGAACCAACCCGACGGCGACGCTGCTCGAGAAGAAGGAGAAGAAGGAGCTCCCCTCAGGCTCTGGCTCGTCGGACGCGAGCCGGAGCTCCGTCTTCCCCCACTCATTGCTCTCGCCCGCTGTCAGCAGGCGCACGGAGGCGAGGCTCTTTTCCGTGATGGTGGGCGCCTCGAGGGCCGGCTCATACCAAGCTGGTGCTGAGAAAGTCTTGACCTTGCGCGGCTCCATGGGCGGCAGATGCAGAGCAAGGATGGAGCAGATCTGGAGATAGCGGCGGCAAAGAGCAAGAAAGGTGATCTGGAGCGAGGCAAGGAAGAGGCAATGAAGGAAAGAACTGCCCGCGCCAGCCTTTGTCAGGGCATGTAGTTGCCGAGGCAGTGTGGGGAAGCGGAGACGCCCACGTCCAACCAACCGCCACGCGTCGACCGAGGCCGCGGGCCTGTTGGGGCCTGCGGTGCTTCGAACTTGACCCTTGGCTTCGCCACGAAGCCAAGCCCGAGCGCACCTTGGGCCCGGTGGCTACTGTCGGCGTTCTGGGAACGGGGTCCCTAGACTTGCCTGCCTGCGGCACACAGCATGGCCAAGCAGCAGGCCGTACGGCCCATCTTCGTCAACAAGGCACCCAAGACCCTCGCGAGGGTCCAAGCCTCGCGAGGTGGACAACGCAAGATCTCCTCTGGAGTGGCCTAGCCAGGCAGGCTCGCGAGGAGCGGAGATATCAAGGCAAGGCAAACATCACGAGGCTCTCGTGACGTGAGCCATGACGAACGGTACCAGGCGGGCGCCAGTGTGTGCAGCGTCCCTATTTCCTCTTCGGTGCCAAGGAGGCTAGCGCAGGCGAAGAGTACCGAGGCATCAGGCAAAGGTTGCCATATTGGTGCAACGAGACCAAGACCAGGAGGACGGCAAGGCGGAGGTCATCATGGAGCCCAAGACGGCGTCACCCCAGCTTTTCGCAGGCGAACACCACTTTTGTCAGGATAGCTTGTACTAGGTGTCCCCCTTCAAATTTGCCCGCCGTTGTTGGCTCCCTTCCCGCTCGATATTTGGGAAGAGGACCAAGGCCTCTATAAATAGGACTAGCCACCACAGTAGGAGGCAACTGATCCCGAACTGGTTCAGATCATCCTCAACTACACAAGCACAAGAACACCCCAACCTCAGGAGGCTGTTCTTCCCTTGTACTGTTCATCATCAGCCCAAGAGGCAATCCACCACCACCACACTGGAGTAGGGTATTACACCACAACGGTGGCCCGAACCAGTATAAACCTCGTGTCTTTCTGTGTTGCGAGTTCATCGAGTTCGTCCGCGAGATCTTAGCGAGCTAGAGCGTAGATCGGTAGGAGGGAGAGACTTCGCGCGCACCCCAGTGTTCGAACCTTAAGGGTTTGCCGGAACCCCACATCCGACAGCTTCAGATGGATTTAACCCATTTGGCCACCAGAGCGCCACATATAGCATGTGGCCAGTGCTTGTTATCCCTTACAACATGCCTCCAAATGTCTGCACCAAAGAATCAAACTACATGATGGCCTTGCTGATCCCAGGTCCAAAAAGTCCTGGAAAGGATTTTGATTTGTTCATGGAGCCTCTTGTGGAGATACTTCAAAAGCTATGGAGGGGTGTTCTCACTCGAAACCTATATAGCAGCTCACCAGCTGATTTCTTTCTACGTGTTGTTATAATTTGGTGCATCCATGATTATCCGGCTTTGGGCACTATGTCAGGGCGAACGACACATGGTTACAATGCATGTGTTCGTTGTGACAGGAATCCGCTGTCATACGCAATACTTAGCAAGATCTGTTACATTAGACACCGCCGTTTCCTTGCCAAGGACAAGCCGCATCCTAGAAAATACCGAAGACATGTGTTCAATGCAAAGCATGAAAACCGTGATGCGCCAAAGAGGCTCACCGCCGATGAGTTGCAAGTGGAATTAGAGAAGGTCAGGCATATTAGACTAGGAAACCATCCTGATAATGGTAGCGGGAAAAGGAAGCGTGGCAGGGCAGAAGAGAGATTATTGTTTACCCGCAGGTCCACTTTGTGGGACTTGGAGTATTGTAAAGATTTGGATCTGCGGCATAATCTTGATGTGATGCACATCGAGAAAAATATATGTGACAGCATTATCGGCACACTTCTTAATATTGAAGGCAAGACGAAAGATACCTTAAAATCTAGGATTGATTTGACACACCTGGGTATCAGACAGGATTTGCAGGTGCAAGATGAAGGTAAACCACGGGATATGGCACCAGCTGTGTACGTCTTGGACAAGGTAAAAAGAAAAGAATTCTGCGAGGTCCTGTCACGTGTGAGATTCCCACATGGATTTGCTTCCAACCCTGAAAGGAGAGTCAGTGCAGATGGAAACAAGGTACAAGGGTTGAAAACTCATGACCGCCACATCCTACTTCAAAGGGTTTTACCTATTATCCTTAGAGGATTGGGCCGCCCTAACTTATATAGAGCAGTTGCAGAGTTGGGACAATTCTTCAGGGAACTCTGCAGTATAAATATTAGGATAGATGCTTTGGAGCATCTTAGAGACAAGATACCAACTATCCTATGTGAACTTGAGAAGATATATCCTCCAGCCTTCTTTGATGTGATGGTGCATTTGGCTGTTCATCTACCTGATGAGGCACTACTTAGAGGTCCAGTACAGTATGGCTGGTTGTACCCTATTGAAAGGCGGCTAGGCACTTTCAAGGGCTATGTTAGGAACAGAGTTATACCCGAGGGTTCCATTGCAGAGGCCTACATTGCTATAGAAACGTTGACATTCTGCTCAAAATACATTGAAACAGCTGATCAGCTTAGCAAAGAGGTGGATGAAGACAATCCCGGGCTCAATGTTTTCGATTATTCTGTTCGAGTTACAGGGAAGAGTTGACAAGAGTACAAACCTAAAGATTTGGACAAAATGGTTTGGTATGTGTTGAATAACTGTCCTGAGATACTACCTTATATCAAGTAAGTGCTAAGTACTGCAGCTTATACATCATAATCTACTAAACTTGCAGCACATTCTTATATATTTAGATGTTTTACACGATCACTATGTCGTGCAGCATCTACAAAAAGGAGTTACTACCGCAAAATCCAAGAAACATTGACAAACTGGTTATGGAAGGATTTGCGAAATGGTTCAAGAGCCATGTAAGCTTTTCAATTGCACTGTTAGTTTTTTAATATATTGAGTACATAAGATGATCAGCTTGTCTATTTTCTAACCATAGGTTAAGAAGATGCGGGGGGATGGGCAGGAAGTTGATGATGCCCTTTACTCACTAGCAATGGGTCCTGATACTCGGGTAAGACATTATGAATCTTGTGTTGTTGGAGATGTGCGCTACAACACCCTTGCACGAGACGAAGGCAGGAAGACACAAAACAGTGCCATCATGAGCACGGATACGTATGACAAAGAGACAACTGAAATGTATGCTAACATAATAGACATTGTTCAGTTGTAGTATATCTCCAGTTTCGAGGATCATCGGTGTGTGGTTTTGTTGTGCTGTCGTTGGTATAACCTGTTTTCCAGGATCGCAAAACCCAGAGCTGATGATTATTTCAAATCCATCAATGTCAAGGTAGCGTACCAGACCAACGAGCCTTTTATTTTGGCAAATCAAGCAACACAGATATTTTTCTTGGAAGACACATTTGCACGTAGCGATGACTGGAGAGTATTGCAAAGGTTTGAGCAGAGGAATTCATTTAATGAAGTTGCACAACAAGATGATGCTTACACTGCTCCTGATGTACAAGATAACACTGAAATTTGCAATTTGCTCGACGTCTTCGAATGAGAACAAAGCTGACCCGACAGGGCCTCTGCTAATTTATTTATTTATTACGGAAAGGGCCTCTACTATTTATTTATTTATGAGCAAAAGGGGATACCCCCTGATTTCTGTTAATAGAAATCATTAGATGTTCACAACACTACGCCCAGCCTACTACACAGGTTTCATTCATTACTAGTTTCAGCAAAGTGCTCATGTCATAGCCACTGAATACATCACGAGTGCTACATACACTGCAAATAAAGAGACAAACATCCTACAGAGCACATCGATTTTTCCCATTATCTTCACAAGCTCTTTCATCTCCTCATTGCTGTCAAGGCCTTTCAACAGCTGTTGCTTGGCCATGATCAGAGGAACTGCATCTTTAACCTTCTGCTCTGCATCTTCCTCTTCTGCCGTTCCTTCAGTTACTTGTCCAACACCCCAACCTGCTGGTATTGGGATTCCTCGGCTAACCAAATAATCAGCGTAGTTGCACCCCCCCACATCATCAACTTCCCAGAAATACAAATCACACGAATCTTCCCTTTTCTACACGAATCAAATTGGAAGATCATCAACCAAACTATTAAAAAATCAGCAACTGAAAGCAGCAGAACAACACTTAAACATATTATTACCCCATGATTCGGGCATTTGTAGAAGACTCGGCCAGGGTTGAGGATTGTGGTTGAGACGCGACGGATGACTCTGCGTGATTTGCAGCAGTGGCACCACACCAACGGCAGCAGGTTGCGATGAGCAACCGGCTGCGGTGCGCGTGCCGGCGGGGGTGTGATGAGACCCACACGCGATGGTACGGGTGGCGACTTGGCGCATATTTGGTTGTTGCCTGCTGAGGAGCAGGTGGACGAGCAGCCAGCGGACATGGTTGCTGCGGCCGGAGCTTATGATGCTAGGCAGAGTAAGTAGAGAAGAGGAGAAGCGAACGTTGGATATGTCAGTTTCATTACTTGCAGAGTAGCATAGCACCATATATACTCATAGTCTAGGTTTGGATTCGAACCAGCTACAGGAGCACGTCTCTCTTTTTTCTAAAACTCAGCAACGTCTCTTTACTGGTACACTAGCTTGTACTGTACGCCTTCTCAAGTCTTTGATTCCTCCACCTGACATCTGGGACCCACCGGAAGGGCCTCTGTATTTTGCGAAAAAACGTGCCCCCCGCTGACAGGTCGGACCCACCAGCTATCTTCGCACGCAAGGAAGTGCCTCCTTATTACGCACAAAAAAATGAATACTCCCCCTGCTAGCTGGAACCCAGCACAGTGGGAGGCTGACTTGTGGGCCTACCAAGTTGACGGGGACGGAGGGCTTTTGTCAACTTAGTCAATATGAACGATTCTGGCTCCAGTTACCGTACGATGTTCATCCAACGGCAATAGTGCTTCTTCAACCTCTGGTCTTCTTGCTCCAGCCGCCCAAACCAGTGCCGGTCGTGCCGCGTGCTCCTGCCTCCCGTGGCCGACTGTGATGCCGCGGAGGCCTCACCGCCCCCTACTACTCCCACCGCTGGCCAGGGCATCCCTCTACTCACCCACACCCCCTGTTATTCTGCGGCGACGGCAGCCTCACACCGCAGCCGAACCAGTGAACCCTCGTACTCCTCTCCGCGTGGGCATCCACTGCTGTGTCTTCCCCGGCTCCACGTCGTCCCCTTCCTAGGCCTCGCCGTCGTCCACCACCTTGGTGCTCTCGGCGCGGCGTGGTCAATGTGGTCAATGACCGACTTCCATCGGAAGAGTACTGTACGTGGAGAGGCTGACAGCTGGGTCCACGGCCACAGCCCAGTTTTTTTGTGATTTGCCAAGTAAGTCACTTTGTTAGGCTTGTTGGGCTGCAAATCTTTCAAGACGAGGAGAGCTTCATTCGGCTGGCCGAGAAAATGGCCTATCAGTAATGAGAAATGGGTTGTACATTTTTAAAACACATCAAACCGGCAATTAGTTTCAAATTTCTTTTTTTCATTTCGAGATTTTAAATTGCATTGATTTTTATGCGTGGACAATTTGTTGGATTTTATATTGATATACATTTATTTTTAAAATCAGTTTGAGTGTGACTCGAAATTTCGGGATTAAAAACAGTTCGGACCGCACCGAAATATGCAAAATTTCATATAATTTTTTAACCGTGGCCACAATATGGGCTGTAATGCTAACAAAAAGAATATGGGCTCCAAAAAAACGTTAAGAATTAGCAAATGGGCTGTAAATTATTAGAAATAATGGTAGATGGGCTGTATGATGTTTTCCATAGATTTGAGGCTTTCCTAAAAAAAGGTTGACGCACAAGCAGTGACAGTTGGATGTCCATCCAACGGCCGTCGTGCTTCTTCAATCTCTGCTCTTCCTACTCCAGCCGCTCAAACAAGCGCCGGCGGGACTGCATGCTCTCTCCTCCCCACGGCCGGCTGTGCTGCCGCGCAGGCCTCACCGCCCCATCGTACTCCCATCGCTGGCCTAGCCATCCCTCTACTCACCCACACCTCCTGTTATTCTCCGGCGACGGCAGACGAACCAGTAAACCCTCGTACAGTCGTACTCCCCTCCGCGTGGGAAACAACTGCCGAGTCTTCCCTGCCTCTGTGTCATTCCCTTCCTAGGCCTCGCCGTCGTCCACCGCCCTGGTGCTCTCGGCGCGGCCTGGTCAACGTGGTCAACGACCGACATGCATCTGAAGTGGACTGTACGTGGAGAGGCTGACATCTAGGTCCACTGCCGCACGCAAGGAAATGCCTCTTATTACGCGCAAAATAATGATTCCTCCACCAGACATCTGGGACCCACCGAAAGGGACTCTGTATTTCGTGAAAAAAACGTTACCACCGCTGACAACTTGGACCCACCAGCTATATCTTCGCACGCAAGGAAGTGCCTCCTTATTACGCACAAAAAAATGAATACTCCCCCTGCTAGCTGGGACCCAGTATAGTGGCAGGCTGACTTGTGGGCCTACTAAGTTGACAGGGACGGAGGGCTTTGTCAACTTAGTCAATATGCACGATTCTAGCTCCAGTGACCGTACGATGTCCATCCAACGGCCGTAGTGCTTCTTCAACCTCTGGTCTTCTTGCTCCAGCCGCCCAAACCAGCGCCAGTCGTGCCTCGTGCTCCTGCCTCCCGTGGCCGGCTGTGATGCGGCGGAGGCCTCACCGCCCCCTACTACTCCCACCGCTGACCAGGCCATCCCTCTACTCACCCACACCCCCTGTTATTCTGCGGTGACGGCAGCCTCACACCGCAGCAAACCAGTGAACCCTCATACTCCTCTACGCGTGGGCATCCACTGCCGCGTCTTCCCCGGCTCCGCGTCATCCCCTTCCTAGGCCTCGCCGTCGTCCACCGCCCTGGTGCTCTCGGCACGGCCTGGTCAACATGGTCAACGACCGACATGCATCTGAAGTGGACAGTACGTGGAGAGGCTGACAGCTGGGTCCACGGCCGCACGCAAGGAAATGCCTCCTTATTACGCACAAAATAATGATTCCTCCACCTGACATCTAAGACCCACCGAAAGGGCCTCCGTATTTCGTGAAAAAAACGTTACCGCCGCTGACAACTTGGACCCACCAGCTATATCTTCGCACGCAAGGAAGTGCCTCCTTATTACGCACAAAAAATGAATACTCCCCTGCTAGGTGGGACCCAATATAGTGGCAGGCTGACTTGTGGGCCTACTAAGTTGACGGGGACGGAGGGCTTTGTCAACTTAGTCAATATGCACGATTCTAGCTCTAGTGACCGTACGATGTCCATCCAGCGGCCGTAGTGCTTCTTCAACCTCTGGTCTTCTTGCTCCAGCCGCCCAAACCAGCGTTGGTCGTGCCTCGTGCTCCTGCCTCCCGTGGCCGGCTGTGATGCGGCGGATGCCTCACCGCCCCCTACTACTCCCACCGCTGGCCAGGCCATCCCTCTACTCACCCACACCCCCTGTTATTCTGTGGCGACAGCAGCCTCACACCGCAGAGAACCAGTGAACCCTCATACTCCTCTACGCGTGGGCATCCACTGCCGCGTCTTCCCCTTCCTAGGCCTCGCCGTCGTCCACCGCCCTGGTGCTCTCGGCGCGGCGTGGTCAACATGGTCAAGGAACGGCTTCCATCGGACGTGGACTGTACGTGGAGAGGCTGACAGCTGGGTCCACGGCCGCAGCAAGGAAGTGCCTCCTAATTACGCGCAAAATAATTATTCCTCCACCTGACAGCGGGGACCCACCGAACGGGCCACCGTATTCCGCGAAAAAAACATTTCCCCTGACTGCTGGGACCCACCAGCTAGATTTTTGCACGCAAGGAAGTGCATCCGGGAAAAAAATGATTCGCCCCCCTGACTGCTGGGACCCACCAGCTACATCTTCGCATGCAAGGAAGTGCCTGACAGTCGGGACCCACCTGGTCGAAGCGTACGTAGCGTTGTCATTCTGGTCACGAACGTGTACATACATACTGGTCGATGTAGAGGCGCGCACGTGTCGTAGTAGAGGCGCGCACGTAGCATGTACACGTACGTACAGCGGCCAGGGTCCAAGAAAGTAAATACGGCCACGTACGTACATACGGGCGGGGTCTCAAACGCCTACTTGCGCGTACATACGGCCAGGGCTCGTGTACATGGCTGGGTGGAACGGAGAAACAACGTCGTCGTCGTGTTCATGGGGAGCCAACCGGCTGGGTCAGAACAGAATGCGTCGTCATGTTCATCGGGAGGGCTTGGACGGAACAGCCGATGGAAACGAGGCCTGGCGTACCGCAGAACGGAGGAAACAGCCTTGTGTTCGACCGGCCACGGTCGAAACGGGATCCTGTTCATCGGGAGGGGTCTGGCGTACCGCAAAACGGAGGAAACGGACCTCCTACGGTCGAAACGGGGGTCTTGTTGATCGGGAGAGGTGTGGCGTACCGCAAAACGGAGGAAACGGACTTGTGTTGGAGCGCTACGGTCGAAACGGGGGTCCTGTTCATCGGGAGGGGTGTGGCGTACCGCAAAACGGGACTCCACGGGATACTGTTCATCTCCACCGTCGACCCTCCAGCCTCCACGGGCTACTGTTCATCCACCGTCAACCTCCTCCAGCCTCCACCTGCGACTGTTCATCCATGGGTTCCTGTTCATCCAGCCTCCACCGCGTGCTACTCCACCGGCTACTATTCAACCAGCCCTCTCCACGGGCTCCTATTCAACCACCCCTCCACGAGCTATTGTTCATCCACCCCTCCACCGTCTACTATTCATCCAGCCCTCCACGGGGTGGTCCTGTTCATCCTGCCCTCCACGGGGTCCTGTTCATCCAGCCCCAACCGGCTCGATCGATCGGGGTCCTGTTCATCCAGAGGCAACACCACGGGGTCCTGTTCATCCACCCCCACCGGGAACTGTTCATCCAAACCCCCCAGCAATGCTCACTGTTCATCCAGAGGCAGCATCGATCGGCTTCAGTTAGCAGCAGTAGCGAAGGAATCGCTCGATCGGGTTCAGTTAACAGCCATCCATCGATCGCTCGGGTTCAATAACGCGTAGCCTGCAGTGCAATCGCTCAGGTTCAGTTAGAGCCCAACGCCTCACTCGGGTTCAGTTAGAGCCCAATGCCTCGCACCCATGCGTGTGCGTGTACGAGAGAAACGCGCATCGCTCGGCCCCGACCACCCATCGTAACCGGGAACACCCCGATATTTTCCTCGCCCTCACTTCTACCATGGTTTTTTCCGTCATGGACGGCCCAAAGAATGTCATGCAGCTGTGTCTCCAGCCCGCCCAGGACGAAAAGCCCATTTTCTGTCATGATTTTTTGTCATAGAAGTAGGAGCCCACCACATCTATGATGATACTGGGTTTTGTCACAATTATCGTCATAGAACTGTCATAAGTATGACAGAAAAAATTGTTCGGCCCAAAATGTCACGGATGTGCCTTTTTTTTGTAGTGCATGCTTAATGCTTGTCACTTTGGGCCCCGTTGCCATGATTTTAGATCTGAACCGTTTATGTTATCACCATTATATCTATGTTCTAGATCCGATCTTGCAAGTTATATTCACCTATTACGTGTTATGATCTGTTAACCCCAGAGTGACAATAGTCGGGATACTTTCCGGTGATGACCGAAGTTTGAGGAGTTCATGTATTCACTATGTGTTAATGCTTTGTTCTGGTTCTCTATTAAAAGGAGGCATTAATATCTCTTAGTTTCCTTATGGACCCCGCTGCCACGGGAGGGTAGGACAAAAGATGTCATGCAAGTTCTTTCCATAAGCACATATGAATATTTACGGAATACATGCCTACATTATATTTATGAACTGGCGCTAGTTTTGTATCGCCCTAGGTTATGACTGTTATATGATGAATATCATCCAACGAATCCACCGATCCAATGCCTACGAATTTTCCACATATTGTTCCTGCAAAATTACTATTGCTGATGTTACTTTTACACTTGCTACAAAATCATTGCTATCACTGTTACCATTACTATTGTTGTTACCACTACTATCCAAACTATCATATTACTGTGCTACTGACCATCTTGCTGCAAATATTTAATCTCCAGGTGTGGTTGAATTGACAACTCAACTGCTAATACTTGCAAATATTCTTTGGCTCCCCTTGTGTCGAATCTATAAATTTGGGTTGAATACCCTACCCTCAAAAACTGTTGTGATCCCCTATACTTGTGGGCTATCAACCCGCAAGTGATTCATCAATGTGGGGGCTGAAGGGACAGGTGGTTCCCTCCAGGTAGTGGTGGACCCGGGTTCCCGACGCCCCCCTAAGTGATACCTTGTGGCGGAGCGACAGGGTAGGTTGAGACCACCCAGGAGAGAGGTTGGCCTGGTCCCTGGTGTTTCTCAATAACACGCTTAACGAGATTTGGATATTTGATCTGAGTTGGTCTTTTGACCTATACGCGCTAACCAACTATGCGGGGACAGTTATGGGCACTCGACGTCGTAGTATTAGTCGAAGCTTTCCAGACGCCAGTGACTGAGCGACGCGCGCCTGGGTGGTCCGCGTAAAGCAACTGCCTTGAAGTGTAGGTTGCCAGGACTGATCCCAGCCGCCCATGCAATGTGCAGGAGTGCAAAGGGCGATGGGCCCAAGACCCTTGTGCACTTAGGATGTAGACCACCGTGCTAACCTCTCTATTGGGCCTAAGTAGGGTACGATGTGTTGATTTTCCGAGGCCGGGCATGACCCAGGAAAGTGTGCCCGGCCAGAGGGATCGAGCGTGTTGGGCAATGTGGTGCACCCCTGCAGGGAAGTTGATCTATTCGAATAGCCGTGTCCACAGTAACAGGACACTTGGAGTTGTATTCGACCTCATGACAACTAGAACTGGACACTTAATAGAACACACCAGATAAGTTCTAGACACAACCTGGTGATCGCTCTCTCATAGGGTGACGAGGAGAGGATCGTCGGGTAGGATTGTGTTATGCGATGGTACTTGGTTAACTTACCAGCTACTCTCTTCTTTATGATTCAAGTTGGAGGCTGCCAGAAGTGTAGTCTTCGATAGAACTAGCTTCTCCCCCTCTTATTCTGGCATTCTACAGTTATGTCCACAGATACTACCCCTTTCATTGATACCAATGCATATGTAGTATAGATATGATGTCAGTCTTGTGAGTACTTTGGATGAGTACTCATGGTTGCTTTGCTCCCTCTTTTCCCCTTCGATACCCGGTTGCTGCGATCAGATGTTGGACCCCAGTAGCCAGACACCACCTTCGATGACGATTGTTACTACCCCGAGGGTGTCTACGACTACGTGCAAGCCGCTGATGACCAAGAGTAGTTTAGGAGGATCCCAGGCAGGAGGCATGCGCCTCTTAGATCTGTATCCATGTTTGTGCTAGCCATCTTATGGCACCTTGCTTAACTTTATGTCTGTACTCAGATTTTGTTGTTTCCGCTGACTCGTTAGTTTCCAAGCTGATGTATTCAAGCCCTCGAGGCCCCTGGCTTGTATGACTTTAATTTGTGTTTAGAGTTGTGCTGTGATATCTTCCCGTGAGTCCTTGATCTTGATCGTACACATTTGCGTGTATGATTAGTGTACGATTGAATCGGGGGCATCATAAGTTGGTATCAGAGCCAACTTCCTGTAGGAATCCCCCTCCAAACACCTTGGCCGAAGTTGAGTCTAGTCATTACAAAACTTTTACTAACATGGATGTGCGGCTTACGCACCCACGGCACCATTGGGTGGTATTAGGATCTTTTATTCCTCATCTATACTCTGGGACCCTGATCTCTCTTCTATTCGGGTTAAATGATTTTGCTAACTCTAACACTAGGTTCTCGTAACTACTTACTCCCAGAGAGCCCCTCACTCTAGATGATTGCTTGGTGCACCAGAAGATTTCGAAGATACTCTTCGATGTTCTCTCGAGACTTTGTGCCGTCGCTTTTGCAATTCCCTACCACCGATATATCCCTATGGATAAATACATACACCTGTCGTTCTTACTATTACTCCCAGCTGCTCTTGTTATTACAAGATACATCAAATTATTCTCCGAATTTTATGAATCCCTTGTTCCACTGCCTTACAGATCTTTGATGCATGAATACCCCTACGAATAAATCCTCACACTTATTGAGGATTTGTTCATTCCTAGTTGTTCGTGTGTTTCACAAAGGTCGCTGAAATACTATTCGATCTTCCGAAAATCCTCAGCAGCTTCTTGCTCTTGAAATTCTTGCTTGCTTGTATTATGGTTAATCCCATAAGTATAGTGATCTTATTGGCATCCTTTGTCACTATTATTTTGAGTCCATTGATTCAATAAGTTGCGAATGCTTGCAATTCTTAATCAGATCCTAGAATTCATCCTTCCGACTCAGACACCATTTAAACACGAGCTGGATCTCGACCAATCAAATTGCCATCGATTGTACCCCTAAGCCTACTCAACTTATCCATCCTTATTCAGAGCGTTTGCTTCTGACCCCTTGATTTGGAAATCATAATTCATTTGCATTTGAGTTTTGAATTAGTCAGTTGTTTCTATAATCCAATGACTTTGCATTGTTTCTTCCTCTGATTGTGTCGGTGCTCACATCAGCTCCGTTATGGACCGTCAGGTCCTTTGTTGAATTATCATCCGAAAGTGTCCTTCGTATACAAAGAGCTCGAGAAGTTCTTTCCCTAATACAAAATGCCTTTGGTAAATTGTATCCCCTATTCTTGTCAACCATGATTTGCTTCCGAGCTTGAGTTATTTACTCTTGAAGCTTATGGTATATGTTTCTAAGATGCCCCAATGGGTTGAACCTATGCCTTCCTTAATCCGTGTGTACCCGATAGTTTTCACGGGTCATACTCCTCTGGTATTTCACCAGGCAGTTCTTCACATTCAAATAATTTTTGACAGAGCAGTGAATGAAAGATTATGCATTGGAGAAGTGGGAGTCGACCTTGAACTTTGTGTTCATGACCATGGACACGATGTAGATCTTATCATGGAAGCTTCTCTTAAAATTAATTGCCCCCTTGTTTTAAGTTCATCTTGTATCTGTGGTTTGATCATTTGCAAATGTGGTTCCAAATATATGGTTCTCCTTTGATTCCATTTCTCAGACAAGTTAAAGTACATGTCTTCTCCATATCATTTCACCTGTCCAACCTCTATTCTGCTCTACCTTCGGGTATTACCCTCTGGTATCTCAATAATATCATAGAACCATGTTTCTTATTACGAGCCTTCTCCAAGTATTGCATTCTCACTGATTTCAATTTTCCCGGGTTCTGAGTTGTTAGACACTCAAGGACACCGATAATTGAATTGAGTCTGCACCGCGACAAAACAACTCTTAGTAATATCCTTTACTTAAGAGTTTGTACCTGATCACGTCTTTCCTAGCCTGATTGGCTATATCATTATCGCGATGATTTTAACTGTGCTACCTGGTCCTTATTGCCGAAGCACAGCTTTCCACGACGAGCTAAGCTTACGTCAATCTTGCTCATCTTATTGTTCACCTCGAACAGCTTGATTCCGAGTTGATGTCGTATCCGTGCAATAATCTTCCGCTGCATCAGTCCTTTTGCTTGTTGTAGTTGCTATTCGATTGCTTCTTTGTGGAGCCTGTCGAGAAAATTTTTCGTGATCATCATCAATGTTTTGATTTCTTCCAGGATATCCATCGACTTCATGATGATAAGTGCCATCCTCGTCCCTGGGTAATTTGAGTTACCATCGACAACATCCTTACCTTCCTTTCCTCACAAACTTGTTCATTTATGGATGCAACTTGCTATCCAGCTTGTATTATGTTCTACCTTGAAGTACTACTGTCTTTTATGTCAAGGATGCTGGGAGGATTGCTCCACCTCTTAAGAATTCTTGAAATAGTGATACTTCTCACCTTCACCATTCTTTCTTGGTTCCCGTGTTGATTCTAACCGGGATACCAACAAGTGAACGATGCTGCTTGGATTCTGTACTTCAAGCAACCCTTTTGCTTTGAAGTTAATGGTCGATAGTTCATTCTTATACTATTGGTTATTGAATCACCATTTTAACATTGATCATGCTACCTAAGCCCATATTTTGGGTGCACCTTTCAACCAATGTTTAATTGTGTATGTTTTCCTCGAGCATACATCATTATACCATTTGATCTGACAAATGTTATCTCCTTGTTCACATAATTGTGGAAACCCATCTTTTGGAAATATCAATGAATTGTCGCTGAGTTCATCGGCTACCTCCTCATCCCCTCATTGGTTTAATGATGAACTCTTGTTTTGGAACTCGCTTCCATAGTTCATTTCCCGAGAATCTTACAATGTCATCTCGTCAATTGTGTTGCACCTTTTCTTCTCAGGCATCCTGAGAGGTATCCTGACACCAATCAGATCTGAATCTCGGTTAGATATGATGGTTGGTACATATTTCCAAGAGTTATAACATTTGTCTTTATATGACCAGGTAAGGTGATGTCATGCCTAGCACACCTGGCCGGAGGACCTATTTCTATAGTTTCCTTTTTAGCAAGGTTAGCCCTTCTTCCATGAGGAAATTATAAGACTTGTTCTATGAGTTGTTCTTGATGGATCCTTTGTGTATCCAAAGTCTGACATTTGCTTGAAGACCATGCCAATGCTATCTCTAAGCATGTCTGTGGTACTCCGATTCTCAATAAAAACATTTGAAGCACAATGCTAAATTTTCCTTATCAACTATCCAAACACCGTTGTATGGGTAATGTCATGAAATGGCTCTGCCCTTCCTAAAGGGTTTTCTCCTTTATATCATGTCATGGATATCATGCTCTGTTTGCCCTTGGGAAGGATATACTCCTGATATATGTGTTTAAACACATTTTCCTTTCCATTGTTCTGTTTAATCTGATAATCATATTTTCCTTTCCATTGTTTTGTTTAACCTTTCTTGTGATATATATGATCTAAGCAGTAATATTTTCCTGCTTATGCAAGCACCTCGGTGTACAACTCTGCCAGTAAGACCCTATTCCTATTGTTGATGACATTTCGGTAGCCACCGATAGAGGAGAACTTTTCCTATTGGTCCGCCTCGTTTCAGCGAGCAGGAAAATGGTTATCTTCGTCCCTCGCCCTTGGTACCGATGTTGTTGCCAACATAACTGATAGGCTATGCTCTGACCTGCCTTGCTATCATGACCGTGCAAGATGTCACCGCTCTTTCCACCTTCAACCCACATGGTGGGCCCATAACCCACAGTTCCACAGGATCAAAACATGACTCTCCTGTACACCCCCTGTTCCCAAAGTTATTCCTTGCGCGTTGCCTCGTATGTAATTCACGAGCCACCTTCCGAGAGATTATCAATTTTGGTATCAGACACAATACTTATTCCCATTGCTCTGAACCCCTTTCACACTCTCTTTCAGGCAACGAACAATTGCCTATCCGCTTGAAACTTCTTATTACACCTTCTTACTTTGCTCTCGATATTTTCTTAAGTTTCAATTCGGGAGTTACTTTCCGCCACTTTACCTGATGTTATCTACCAGATAAGCCCCCTTGTAAAGGTCCATTTTTTTGAAGCTACCCCTTAACCTTTTCGTAAGCACGTTGGAATTCCCGAAGAAAGAATGACTACTTCATCATGATGAACTGAAGCAGAGAAATGAAGACATCAACGTAATGGATCAACCTCTTCGAGAAGAGCAGCCAAGACCGAGAACACTCGCAGTCATCAAGTTTAACTAAGCCAAATTGCCACTTGATAAAAATCGAGGCCTATTTCAAATTTAAAATAAAGTCAAAATAATTATTTCTTCAAACATTAAAACTAAAATGTTTGTAATATCCCATAAAATCCCTAAGTAATCTCATGAAGAAATCACCCAATTAGGAATCACCAAAGTGCCCCTAGAAATATTTTAAAGTGGCCCAACAACACTTTTTGAACCATTTAAATGCAAACATAAATTTAAATGAATCCAAATGCTCTGTAACTTTTTGTGCCACCTCACCATTTTGCAATTGAATTATGTTCCAAGTTTGGAGTAAAGCAAAAATCATTTGCTATCTAGATAAAGTACAAAACAGAGGAGAATTAATAAAATAGGAGATTATAAAAAAATAAAAAAATAAAAAGGAACCGGGCGTACAGTTGGATTGGGCCCTAGGCGAGCACAGTGCGGCCCAGCCCAACAGCCCCCAGTTTTCGTCCTCCTCCCTGCTATAGGATAAGGCCAGCATGCCATGGCCGCGGGCACCCGGCCCCACGCACGTCTGCGCCGCGTGTGGATAAGGGGAAGCCCCCCAGGCTCCCCTCTAACTCCCCCCAAACCCTAGAACCCTAGTTCACCCCCCTCTCCCTCCCACTCGCCCTCCTCGCTCGACGCCATCGCCCGATGATGTCTACTATGCAACCTTTCTTCTTGTAGACGTTGTTGGGCCTCCAAGTGTAGAGTTTTGTAGGACAGTAGCAATTTTCCCTCAAGTGGATGACCTAAGGTTTATCAATCTGTGGGAGGCGCAGGATGAAGATGGTTTCTCTCAAACAACCCTGCAACCAAATAACAAAGTGTCTCTTCTGTCCCCAACACACCCAATACAATGGTAAATTGTATAGGTGCACTAGTTTGGCGGAGAGATGGTGATACAAGCGTAATATGGATAGTAGATATAGGTTTTTGTAATTTGAAAATATAAAAACAGCAAGGTAACTAGTAACAAAAGTGAGCAAAAACGTTATTGCAATGCTTGGAAACAAGGCCTAGGGTTCATACTTTCACTAGTGCAAGTTCTCTCAACAAGGAAAACATAATTAAATCATATGGCAATCCCTCAATGTGCGACAAAAGTCACTCCAAAGTTCCTATCGTGGAGAACATAAGATGAAATTGCTTGTAGGGTACGAACCCAACTCAAAGTTATTCTTTCCGATCAATCCATTGAGCTATTCCTATAAGTGTCACAAACAGCCCTAGAGTTCATAGTAAAATAACACCATATGACACACATCAATCAACCCTAATGTCACCTAGATACTCCAATGTCACCACAAGTATCCGTGGGTCAATTATACGATATGCATCAAACAACTTTAGATTCATAATATTCAATCCAACACAAAGAACCTCAAAGAGTGCCCCAAGATTCCTACCGGAGAAACAAGGATGAAAACGTGCATCAACCCATATGCATAGATTACCCTAATGTCACATCGGGAATCCGCGAGTTGAGTGCCAAAACACACATCAAGTGAATCAATAGAACACCCCATTGTCACCACGGGTATCCCACGCAATACATATATCAAGTGTTCTCAAATCCATAATAGTATTCAATCTGATAATAGTGAAACCTCAAAGGTAAAACTCAATTCATCACAAGAAGGTAGAGGGAGGAAAACACCATATGATCCAACTATAGTAACAAAGCTCGTGCTACATCACGATCGTGCCAAATCAAGAACATGAGAGAGAGAGAGAGAGAGATCAAATACATAGCTAATGGTACGTACCCTCAGCCCCGAGGGTGAACTACTCCCTCCTCGTCATGGAGACCACCGATATGATGAAGATGGCCACCGGTGATGGTTTCCCCCTCCGGCAGGATGCCGGAACGGGGCTCTCGATTGGTTTTTCGTGGCTACAGAGGCTTGCGGCGGCGGAACTCCCGATATAGGTTTATTTCTGGGGGTTTCTGTATTTATAGGAATTTTTTGTGTCGGGAACAAGTCAGGGGGTCCACAATGTGACAACAAGGCAGGGGGCGCACCCTAGGGGGCGCCCTCCACCCTTGTGGATGCCTTGTGGCTCTTCTGGCCCAACTCTTTTGATTCGGGGGCTTCTTCTGGTCCATAAAAAACCACTGTAAAATTTCAGCTCATTTGGACTCCATTTGATATTCCTTTTCTGTGAAACTCAAAAACAAGGAAAAAACAGAAACTGGCACTGGGCTCTAGGTTAATAGGTTAGTCCCAAAAATCATATAAAATAGCATATAAAACATCCAAGATGAATAATATAATAGCATGGAACAATCAAAAGTTATAGAGACGTTGGAGACGTATCAAGCATCCCCGAGCTTAATTCATGCTCGTCCTCGAGTAGGTAAATGATAAAAACAGAATTTTTGATGTGGAATGCTACCTAACATATTTATCAATGTAATCTTCTTTATTGTGGAATGAATGTTCAGATCATAAGATTCAAAACAAAAGTTTAATATTGACATAAAAACAATAATACTTCAAGCATACTAATAAAGCAATCATGTCTTCTCAAAATAACATGGCCAAAGAAAGTTATCCCTACAAAATCATATAGTTTGGCTATGCTCCATCTTCATCACACAAAGTATTCAAATCTTGCACAACCTCGATGACAAGCCAAGCAATTGTTTCATACTTTTGATGTTCTCTAACCTTTTCAACTTTCACGCAATACATGAGCGTGAGCCATGTATATAGCACTATAGGTGGAATAGAATATGGTGGTTGTGGAAAAGACAAAAGAAGGAGATAGTCTCACATCAACTAGGCGTATCAATGGGCTATGGAGATGCCCATCAATATATATCAATGCGAGTGAGTAGGGATTGCCATGCAACGGATGCACTAGAGCTATAAGTTTATGAAAGCTCAAAAGAAAACTAAGTGGGTGTGCATCCAACTTGCTTGCTCATGAAGACCTAGGGAAATTTGAGGAAGCCCATTGTTGGAATATGCAAGCCAAGTTCTATAATGAAAAATTCCCACTAGTATATGAAAGTGACAACATATGAGACTCTCTATCATGAAGATCATGGTGCTACTTTGAAGCACAAGTATGGAAAAAGGATAGTAGCATTGCCCCTTCTCTCTTTTCTCTCTTTTTTTGGCTCTCTCTTTTTTTGCCCTTTTTTCTTTTCTTCTTTTCTCCTTTTTTATTTGGCTTCTTTGGCCTCTTTTTTATTTCCTCACATGGGGCAATGCTCTAATAATGAAGATCATCACACTTTTATTTACTTACAACTCAAGAATTACAACTCGATACTTAGAACAAAATATGACTCTATATGAATGCCTCCGGCGGTGTAACGGGATGTGCAATGACTGAAGAGTGACATGTATAAAAGTAATGAATGGTGGCTTTGCCACAAATACTATGTCAACTACATTATCATGCAAAGCAATATGACAATAATGAAGTGTGTCATAATAAACGGAACGGTGGAAGTTGCATGGCAATATATCTCGGAATGGCTATGGAAATGCCATAATAGGTAGGTATGGTGGCTGTTTTGAGGAAGGTATATGGTGGGTGTATGGTACCGACGAAAGTTGCGCAGCACAAGAGAGGCTAGCAATGGTGGAAGGGTGAGAGTGCGTATAATCCATGGACTCAACATTAGTCATAAAGAACTCACATACTTATTGCAAAAATCTATTAGTCATCAAAACAAAGTACTACGCGCATGGTCCTAGGGGGATAGATTGGTAGGAAAAGACCATCACTCGTCCCCGACCGCCACTCATAAGGAAGACAATCAATAAATAAATCATGCTCCGACTTTGTTACATAATGGTTCACCATACATGCATGCTACGGGAATCACAAACTTTAGCACAAGTATTTCCACCAATCCATAATTACTAACTAGCATGACTCTAATATCACCATCTTTATATCTCAAAACAATCATAAGGAATCAAACTTCTCATAGTATTCAATGCACTTTATATGAAAGTTTTTATTATATCCCTCTTGGATGCCTATCATATTAGGACTAAATTCATAACCAAAGCAAATTACCATGATGTTTAAAGACTCTCAAAATAATATAAATGAAGCATGAGAGTTTGCCAATTTCTTCAAAATAGAACCACCTCCGTGCTCTAAAAAGATATAAGTGAAGCACTAGAGCAAATAACAAACTACTCCAAAAGATATAAGTGAAGATCAATGAGTAGTTGAATAATTATGTAACTATGTGAAGACTCCTTCTCATAAATAAAATTTAATATCTTAAGTACTTTATTCAAACAGCAAGCAAAACAAGATAAAATGGCATTGCAAGGGTAGCACATATCATGTGAAGAAGCAAAAACTTAGGCTCCACCAAAACTGACCGATAGTTGTTGAAGAAGAAAGGTGGGATGCCTACCGGGGCATCCCCAAGCTTAGATGCTTGAGACTTCTTGGAATATTAACTAGGGATGCCTTGGGAATCTCCAAGCTTGAGCTTTTGTGTCTCCTTAATTCCTCTCATATCACGGTTTCCCTAATTCTTAAAAACATCATCCACACAAAACTCAACAAGAACTCGTGAGATAAGTTAGTATAAATCCATGCTAAACCTTATCATTCTCTATTGTAGAAAATCACTAAAAATATAATTTTACATTGCATACTAAATGCCTCTGCATATTTAACACTCCTATCCTCAAATAGAATCATTAAACAAGCAAACATATGCAAACAATGCAATCATAACAGCAATCTGTCTAAATAGGATAGTCTGTAAAGAATGCAAGAGGAATCATACTTCCTTAACTCCAAAAATTCTGAAAAATTACCACACTGTAGATAATTTGTTGTTACTTATTGTGTAAAAATTTCAAGATTTTATCATGTTCTGACTATTCACCAATATTCAAAACATAACAGCAAACTTTCTGTTTTCAAACAGCAACATATAGACTTGTAAAATAAGCATGCTAAAGGCTATACTTGTCCTTTTTATTGAAATAAAAGATGCAAAACATTACTCTAAATAACAGAAAGCAAATACTAATAAAATAAAATGATGCTCCAAGCAAAACTCATATCACGTGGTGAATAAAAATATAGCCTCAAGTAACTTTACCGATGAACGAAGACGAAAGAGGGGATGCCATCTGGGGCATCCCCAAGCTTAGGCTCTTGGTTGTCCTTCAATATTACCTTGGGGTGCCTTGGGCATCCCAAATCTTATGCTCTTGCCACTCCTTATTCCGTAGTCCATCGAATCTTTACCCAAAACTTGAAAACTTCACAACACAAAACTTAACAGAAAACTCGTAAGCTCCGTTAGTATAATAAAGCAAATCACCACTTAGGTATTGTTGTGAACTCATTGTAATTTTATATTGGTGTTATATCTACTGTATTCCATCTTATCCATGGTTCATACCCTCCGATACGACTCATAGATTCATCAAAATAAGCAAACAACACATAAAAACAGAACAATCTGTAGTAATCTGGAAACTTTCCATACTTCTGTAACTCCAAACATTCTGAAAAATAGGACAACCTGGGAAATTTGTATATCAATCTTGTGCAAAAAGAATGAGGATTTTATCACGCTTTTGTAATAAATGAAAATTACTTTACTGGACGCAAAAGTTTCTGTTTTTCAGCAAGATCAAATCAACTATCACCATAGGCCATCCCAAAGGTCTTACTTGGCACTTTATTGAAACAAAAGCTATAAAACATGATTACTACAGTAGCCTAATCATGTGAACTCGCAAAAACAGTAGGTAAAAGTGTTGGGTTGTCTCCCAACAAGCGCTTTTCTTTAATGCCTTTCTAGCTAGGCATGATGATTTCAATGATGCTCACATAAAAGATAAGAATTCAAACATAATGGGAGCATCATGAAGCATATGACAAGCACATTTAAGTCTAACCCACTTCCTATGCATAGGGATTTTGTGAGCAAACAATTTATGGGAACAAGAATCAACTAGCATAGGAAGGCAAAACAAGCATGAATTCAAGATTTTCAACACATAGAGAGGAAACTTGATATTGTTGCAACTCCTACAAGCATATATTCCTCCCTCATAATAATTTTGAGTAGCATCATGAATGAATTCAACAATATAGCTATCACACAAAGAATTATTTTCATGATCCACAAGCATGGAAATTTTATTACTCTCCACATAAGAAAATTTATTCTCATTCGGAATAGTGGGAGCAAACTTGATACGTCTTCAACGTATCTATAATTTTTTATTGTTCCATGCTATATTATATTCTGTTTTGGACATTATTGGGCTTTATTATACACTTTTATATTATTTTTGGGACTAACCTATTAACCAGAGGCCCAGCCCAGAATTGTTGTTTTTTGCCTATTTCAGAGTTTCGCACAAAAAGAATATCAAACGGAGTCCAAACGGAATGAAACCTTCGGGAACGTGATTTTTGGAACGAGCGCGATCCAGAGGACTTGGACCCTACGTCAAGACATCAACCAGGAGGGCACGAGGTAGGGGGCGCGCCTACACCCCACCCCCCCAGAGCGCGCCCTCCACCCTCGTGGGCCCCCTGTTGCTCAACCGACGTACTCCTTCCTCCTATATATACCTACGTACCCCCAAACTACCAGATACGGAGCCAAAAACCTAATTCCACCGCCGCAACCTTCTGTACCCATGAGATCCCATCTTGGGGCCTGTTCCGGAGCTCCGCCGGAAGGGGTATCGATCATGGAGGGCTTCTACATCAACACCATAGCCTCTCTGATGATGTGTGAGTAGTTTACCTCAGACCTTCGGGTCCATAGTTATTAGCTAGATGGCTTCTTCTCTCTTTTTGGATCTCAATACAATGTTCTCCCCCTCTCTCGTGGAGATCTATTCGATGTAATCTTCTTTTGCGGTGTGTTTGTTGAGACCGATGAATTGTCAGTTTATGATCAAGTTTATCTATGAACAATATTTGAATCTTCTCTGAATTCTTTTATGTATGATTGGTTATCTTTGCAAGTCTCTTTGAATTATCAGTTTGGTTTGGCCTACTAGATTGATCTTTCTTGGAATGGGAGAAGTTCTTAGCTTTGGGTTCAATCTTGCGGTGTCCTTTCCCAGTGACAGTAGGGGCAGCAAGGCACGTATTGTATTGTTTCCATCGAGGATAACAACATGGGGTTTATATCATATTGCATGAGTTTATCCCTCTACATCATGTCATCTTGCTTAAAGCGTTACTCTGTTCTTATGAACTTAATACTCTAGATGCATGCTGGATAGCGGTCGATGTGTGGAGTAATAGTAGTAGATGCAGGCAGGATTCGGTGTACTTGTCTCGGACGTGATGCCTATATACATGATCATACCTAGATATTCTCATAACTATGCTCAATTCTATCAATTGCTCAGCAGTAATTTGTTCACCCACCATAATACTTATGCTCTTGAGAGAAGCCACTAGTGAAACCTATGGCCCCTGGTCTATTTTCCATCATATTAATCTCCCATCAACAAGCTATTTCCGTTGCCTTTTATTTTGCTTCTATTTTACTTTGCATCTTTATCATAAAAATACCAAAAATATTATCTTATCATATCTATCAGATCTCACTCTCGTAAGTGACCGTGTAGGGATTGACAACCCCTTATTGCGTTGGTTGCGAGGATTTATTTGTTTGTGTAGGTGCGAGGGACTCGTGCATGGCCTCCTACTGGATTGATACCTTGGTTCTCAAAAACTGAGGGAAATACTTACGCTACTTTGCTGCATCACCCTTTCCTCTTCAAGGGAAAACCAACGCAGTGCTCAAGAGGTACCAAGAAGGATTTTTGGCGCCGTTGCCGTGGAGTCTACGCAGAAGTCAACATACCAAGTACCCATCACAAACCCTTATCTCCCGCATTACATTATTTGCCATTTGCCTCTCGTTTTCCTCTCCCCCACTTCACCCTTGCCGTTTTATTCGCCCTCTCTTTTCAGTTCGCCTTTTTCGCTTGCTTCTTGTTTACTCGTGTGTTGGATTGCTTGTTTGTCACGATGGCTCAAGATAATACTAAATTGTGTGACTTCACCAATACCAACAACAATGATTTTCTTAGCACTCCTATTGCTCCTCTTACCGATACTGAATCTTGTGAAATCAATGCTGCTTTGTTGAATCTTGTCAAGAAAGATCAATTCGCCGGCCTTCCTAGTGAAGATGCAGCTACCCATCTAAATAGCTTCATTGATTTGTGTGATATGCAAAAGAAGAAATATGTGGACGATGATATTGTTAAATTGAAGCTATTTCCTTTTTTGCTTAGAGATCATGCTAAAGTTTGGTTTTCATCTTTGCCTAAAAATAGTATTGATTCTTGGAATAAGTGCAAAGATGCTTTTATCTCTAAATATTTTCCTCCTGCTAAGATCATCTCTCTTAGAAACGATATTATGAATTTTAAGCAACTTGATCATGAACATGTTGCACAAGCTTGGGAGAGGATGAAATTAATGATACGTGATTGCCCTACGCATGGTTTGAATCTGTGGATGATTATACAAAATTTTTATGCCGGATTGAATTTTGCTTCTAGAAATCTTTTAGATTCGGCCGCGGGAGGCACTTTTATGGAAATCACTTTAGGAGAAGCTACTAAACTCCTAGATAATATTATGGTTAATTATTCTCAATGGCACACTGAAAGATCTACTAATAAAAAAGTGCATGCGATAGAAGAAATTAATGTTTTTAGTGGAAAGATGGATGAACTTATGAAATTATTTGCTACTAAGAGTGTTTCTTCTTATCATAATGATATGCCTTTGTCTACTTTGATTGAGAATAATTATGAACCTATGGATGTGAATTTTGTTGGTAGGAATAATTTTGGTAACAACGCGTATAGAGGAAACTTTAATCCTAGGCCTTATCCTAGTAATTCCTCTAATAATTATGGTAATTCCTACAACAATTCTTATGGAAACTTTAATAATATGCATTCTGAATTTGAGACTAGTGTTAAGGAATTTATGAATTCGCAAAAGAATTTCAATGCTTTGCTTGAAGAAAAATTGCTTAAAGTTGATGAATTGGCTAGGAACGTTGATAGAATTTCTCTTGATGTTGATTCTTTAAAACTTAGATCTATTCCTCCTAAGCATGATATCAATGAGTCTCTCAAAGCCATGAGAATTTCCATTGATGAGTGCAAACAAAGAACCGCTAGGATGCATGCTAAGAAAGATTGCTTTGTGAAAGCGTGTTCTTCAAATTTCTATGAAAATAAAAATGAACATCTAAAAGTTATTGATGTGTCCCCTATTAAATCTTTGTTTTGCAATATGAATCTTGATAATGATGGGACTTAATATGATCCACCTTTACCTAGAAGGCGTTCCAAAAATTTGGAGTTTTTAGATCTTGATGCTAAAATTGATAAAAGTGGGATTGAAGAGATCAAAACATTAGATATTAATGAACCCACTATTTTGGATTTAAAGGAATTTAATTATGATAATTTCTCTTTGATAGATTGTATTTCCTTGTTGCAGTCCGTGCTAAATTCTCCTCATGCTTATAGTCAAAATAAAGCCTTTACCAAACATATCATTGATGCTTTGATGCAATCTTACGAAGAAAAACTTGAGTTGGAAGTTTCTATCCCTAGAAAACTCTATGATGAGTGGGAACCTACTATTAAAATTAAAATTAAAGATCATGAATGCTATGCTTTGTGTGATTTGGGTGCTAGTGTTTCCACGATTCCAAAGACTTTGTTCGATTTGCTAGGTTTCCGTGATTTTGATGATTGCTCTCTAAACTTGCACCTTGCAGATTCCACTATTAAGAAACCTATGGGAAGAATTAATGATGTTCTCATTGTTTCAAATAGGAATTATGTGCCCGTAGATTTTATTGTTCTTGATATAGATTGCAATCCTTCATGTCCTATTATTCTTGGTAGACCTTTCCTTAGAACGATTGGCGCAATTATTGATATGAAGGAAGGAAATATTAGATTCCAATTTCCGTTAAGGAAAGGCATGGAACACTTCCCTAGAAAGAAAATAAAATTACCTTATGAATCTATTATGAGAGCCACTTATGGATTGCCTACCAAAGATGGCAATACCTAGATCTATCCTTGCTTTTATGCCTAGCTAGGGGCGTTAAACGATAGCGCTTGTTGGGAGGCAACCCAATTTTATTTTTAGTTTTTTGCTTTTTGCTTCTGTTTAGGAATAAATATTTGATCTAGCCTCTGGTTAGATGTGTTTTTATGTTTTAATTAGTGTTTGTGCCAAGTTTAACCTATAGGAGCTTCTTGGATGATAGTTATTTGATCTTGCTGTAAATTCCAGAAACTTTCTGTTCACGAAAATAATTGTTAAAAATCACCAGAACGTGATAAAATATTGATTCCAATTGATTCTGATCAATAAACAAATTGTATAGGTCTTCCTATTTTGGCTGAATTTTTGGAGTTCCAGAAGTTTGCGTTAGTTACAGATTACTACAGACTGTTCTGTTTTTGACAGATTCTGTTTTTCGTGTGTTGTTTGCTTATTTTGATGAATCTATGGCTAGTAAAATAGTTTATAAACCATAGAGAAGTTGGAATAAATTAGGTTTAACACCAATATAAATAAATAATGAGTTCATTACAGTACCTTGAAGTGGTCTTTTGTTTTCTTTCGCTAACGGAGCTTACGAGATTTTCTGCTGAGTTTTGTGTTGTGAAGTTTTCAAGTTTTGGGTGAAAGATTTGATGGATTATGAAACAAGGAGTGGCAAGAGCTTAAGCTTGGGGATGCCCATGGCACCCCAAGATAATCTAAGGATACCTAAAAGCCAAAGCTTGGGGATGCCCCGGAAGGCATCCCCTCTTTCGTCTACTTCCATCGGTAACTTTACTTGGAGCTATATTTTTATTCACCACATGATATGTGTTTTGCTTGGAGCGTCTTGTATTATTTGAGTCTTTATTTGTTAGTTTACCACAATCATCCTTGCTGTACACACCTTTTGAGAGAGTCACACTTGATTCGGAATTTATTAGAATACTCTATGTGCTTCACTTATATTTTTTGAGCTATATAGTTTTTGCTCTAGTGCTTCACTTATATCTTTTAGAGCACGGTGGTGGATTTGTTTTATAGAAACTATTGATCTCTCATGCTTCACTTATATTATTTTGAGAGTCTTAAAATAGCATGGCAATTTGCTTTAATTAATATCATGAGAAATTTGATGCTTGATAATTGTTTTGAGATATAAAGGTAGTAATATCATAGTTGTGCTAGTTGAGTAATTGTGGAATTGAAAAATACATGTGTTGGAGTTTGTGATTCCCGTAGCATGCACGTATGGTGAACTGTTATGTAATGAAGTCGGAGCATGAAGTATTGTTGATTGTCTTCCTTTGTGTGGCGGTCGGGATCGCGCGATGGTTAACTCCTACCAACCCTTCCCCTAGGAGCATGCGTAGTAGTACTTTGCTTCGATGGATAATAAATTTTTGCAATAAGTATATGGGTTCTTTATGACTAATGTGAGTCCATGGATTATACGCACACTTACCTTTCTGCAATTTTCTAGCCTCTTCGGTACCGCGCATTGCCCTTTCTCACCTTGAGAGTTGGTGCAAACTTCGCCGGTGCATCCAAACCCCGTGATATGATACGCTCTATCACACATAAACCTCCTTATATCTTCCTCAAAACAGCCACCATACCTACCTATCATGGCATTTCCATAGCCATTCCGAGATATATTGCCATGCAACTTTCCACCGTCTCATTTATCATGACATACTCCATTATTGTCATATTGCTTTGCATGATCATGTAGTTGACATTGTATTTGTGGCAAAGCCACCGTTCATAATTCTTTCATACATGTCGCTCTTGATTCATTGCATATCCCGGTACACCACCGGAGGCATTCATATAAAGTCATATTTTGTTCTAAGTATTGAGTTGTAATTCATGAGTTGTAAGTAAATAAAAGTGTGATGATCATCATTATTAGAGGATTGTCCCAAGTGAGGAAAGGATGATGGAGACTGTGATTCCCCCACAAGTCGGGATGAGACTCCGGACTAAATAAAAAAAGAGGCCATAAAAAAAAGAGAAAGGGCCCAAATAAAAAAATGATGAGAGAAAAAGAGAGAAGGGACAATGTTACTATCCTTTTACCACACTTGTGCTTCAAAGTAGCACCGTGATCTTCATGATAGAGAGTCTCTCATTTTGTCACTTTCATATACTAGTGGGAAATTTCATTATAGAACTTGGCTTGTATATTCCAATGATGGGCTTCCTCAAATGCCTGAGGTCTTCGTGAGCAAGCAAGTTGGATGCACACCCACTTAGTTTCTTTTTGAGCTTTCATGCACTTATAGCTCTAGTGCATCCGTTGCATGGCAATCCCTACTCCTCGCATTAACATCAATTGATGGGCATCTCCATAGCCCGTTGATTAGCCTCGTTGATGTGAGACTTTCTCCTTTTTTGTCTTCCCACATAACCCCTACCATTATACCTTATTCCACCATAGTGCTATATCCATGGCTTGCGCTCATGTATAGCGTAAGAGTTGAAAAGGCTGAAGCGCGTTAAAAGTATGAACCAATTGCTTGGCCAAAACCAGGGTCGTACATGATATGAATATTTTGTGTGGGGAAGATGGAGCATAGCCAGACTATATGATTTTGTAGGGATAACTTGCTTTGGCTATGTTATTTTGATAAGACATAATTGCTTAGTTAGTATGCTTGAAGTATTATTGTTTTTATGTCAACATTAAACTTTTATCTTGAATCATATCAAATATGAACATTCATGCCACAATAAGAAGAATTATATTGAAATTATGCCAAGTAGCATTCCACATCAAAAATTCTATTTTTATCATTTACCTACTCGAGGACGAGCAGGAATTAAGCTTGGGGATGCTTGATACGTCTCCAACGTATCTATAATTTTTTATTGTTCCATGCTATATTATATTCTGTTTTGGACATTATTGGGTTTTATTATACACTTTTATATTATTTTTGGGACTAACCTATTAACCGGAGGCCCAGCCCAGAATTGTTTTTTTTGCCTATTTCAGAGTTTCGCAGAAAAAGAATATCAAAAGGAGTCCAAACGGAATGAAACCTTCGGGAACGTGATTTTTGGAACGAACGTGATCCAGAGGACTTGGACCCTACGTCAAGACATCAACCAGGAGGGAACGAGGTAGGGGGCGCGCCCTCCACCCTCGTGGGCCCCCTGTTGCTCCACCAACGTACTCCTTCCTCCTATATATACCTACGTACCCCCAAACTACCAGATACAGAGCCAAAAACCTAATTCCACCGCCGCAACCTTCTGTACCCGTGAGATCCCATCTTGGGGCCTGTTTCGGAGCTCCACCGGAGGGGGCATCGATCACGGAGGGCTTCTACATCAACACCATAGCCTCTCCGATGATGTGTGAGTAGTTTACCTCAGACCTTCGGGTCCATAGTTATTAGCTAGATGGCTTCTTATCCCTTTTTGGATCTGAATACAATGTTCTCCCCCTCTCTCGTGGAGATCTATTCGATGTAATCTTCTTTTGCGGTGTGTTTGTTGAGACCGATGAATTGTGGGTTTATGAAAGTTTATCTATGAACAATATTTGAATCTTCTCTGAATTCTTTTATGTATGATTGGTTATCTTTGCAAGTCTCTTCGAATTATCAGTTTGGTTTGGCCTACTAGATTGATCTTTCTTGGAATGGGAGAAGTGCTTAGCTTTGGGTTCAATCTTGTGGTGTCCTTTCCCAGTGATAGTAGGGGCAGGAAGGCACGTATTGTATTGTTGCCATCGAGGATAACAAGATGGGGTTTATATCATATTGCATGAGTTTATCCCTCTACATCAGGTCATCTTGCTTAAAGCGTTACTCTGTTCTTATGAACTTAATACTCTAGATGCATGCTGGATAGCGGTCGATGTGTGGAGTAATAGTAGTAGATGCAGGCAGGAGTCGGTCTACTTGTCTCGGACGTGATGCCTATATACATGATCATACCTAGATATTCTCATAACTATGCTCAATTCTGTCAATTGCTCAACAGTAATTTGTTCACCCACCGTAATACTTATGCTCTTGAGAGAAGCCACTAGTGAAACCTATGGCCCCCGGGTCTATTTTCCATCATATTAATCTCCCATCAACAAGCTATTTCCGTTGCCTTTTATTTTGCTTCTATTTTACTTTGCATCTTTATCATAAAATACCAAAAATATTATCTTATCATATCTATCAGATCTCACTCTCGTAAGTGACCGTGTAGGGATTGACAACCCCTTATCGCGTTGGTTGCGAGGATTTATTCGTTTGTGTAGGTGTGAGGGACTCGTGCGTGGCCTCCTACTGGATTGATACCTTGGTTCTCAAAAACTGAGGGAAATACTTATGCTACTTTGCTGCATCACCCTTTCCTCTTCAAAGGGAAACCAACGCAGTGCTCAAGAGGTAGCAAAACTCAACAAAATAACTATCATGTGAGGCATAATCCAATTGAAAGTTAAAATCATGATGACAAGTTTCATGGTTATCATTATTATTTATAGCATACATGTCATCACAATAATCATCATAGATAGCAACTTTGTTCTCATGATTATGCTATGCGATGATACTTGGTTAACTTACCAGCTACTCTCTTCTATATGCTTCAAGTTGGAGGCTGCCAGAAGCGTAGTCTTTGATAGGACTAGCTTCTCCCCTCTTATTCTGGCCTTCTGCAGTTCTGTCCACAGATACTACCCCTTCCATTGAAACCGATGCATATGTAGTATATATCTGATGTCAGTCTTGCGAGTACTTTGGATGAGTACTCACGGTTGCTTTGCTCCCTCTTTTCCCCTTCGATACTCGGTTGTTGCGATCAGATGTTGGAGCCCAGGAGCCGGACGCCACTGTCGACGACGACTGTTACTACCCCGAGGGTGTCTACTACTATGTGTAGGTCGCTGATGACCAGGAGTAGTTTAGGAGGATCCCAGGCAGGAGGCATGCGCCTCTTCGATCTGTATCCATGTTTGTGCTAGCCATCTTATGGCACCTTCTTAACTTTATGTGTGAACTCAGATTTTGTTGTTTCCGCTGACTCGTTTGTTTTTGAGCTGATGTATTCGATCCCTCGAGGCCCCTGGCTTGTAATATAAAGCTTCTGTGACTTTAATTTGAGTTTAGAGTTGTGTTGTGATATCTTCCCATGAGTCCCTGATCTTGATCATACACATTTGCGTGTATGATTAGTGTACGATTGAATCGGGGGCGTCACACTCCCCTTGGCCCTTGAGGCCCCCAACACTTGTCAGGGGGGCCCGAAACCCCTTTCGGTTCTCCTGGCCATAACTTAGTACCCTGGAACAATTCCGGACTCCGATACCCTTCGTCCTATATATCAATCTTCACCTCCGGACCACTCCGGAGTACCTCATCACGTATGGGATCTCATCCGGGACTCCGAACAACCTTCGGTTAGCACCATAACTACTCAACTATACCTATATCGTCACCAAACGTTAAGTGTGTAGACCCTGCGGGTTCGAGAGCTATGCAGACATGACCAAGACACCTCTAAGGCCAGTAACCAATAGCAGGACCTAGATGTCCATATTGGTTCCTACATATTCTACGAAGACCTTTATCGGTCCAACCTCGATGTTAAGGATTCAGATTATCCCGTATGTAGTTCCCTTTGTCTATCGGTATGTTACTTGCCCGAGATTCGATCATCGGTATCACCATACCTAGTCCAATCTCATTACCGACAAGTCTCTTTACTCGTTCCGTAATACAAGATACCATGGCTAACTCGTTAGTCACATTGCTTGCAAGCTCAGTGTGACACTGTATTACCGAGTGGGCCCTGAGATATCTCTCCATCATACGGAGTGAGAAATCGCAGTCTTGATCCATGCCAACTCAACAGACACCCTTGGAGATACTTGTAGAGCACCTTTCCAGTCATCCAGTTACATTGCGACGTTTGGTAGACACAAGGTACTCCTCTGGTGTCAGTGAGTTGCATGATCTCATGGTCATAGGAACATATACTTGACATGCAGAAAACAATAGCAATAAACTTCACACGATCAATGCTACGTTTATAGTTTGGATCTTGTCCATCACATCATTCTCCTAATGATGTGACCCTGTTATCAAATGACAACTCATGTCTATGGCTAGGAAACCACAACAATCTTTGATCAACGAGCTAGTCCGCTAGAGGTTTACTGGGGACATGTTGTTGTCTATGTATCCACACATGCATTTGAGTTTCCGGTCAATACAATTATAGCATGGATAATAAACGATTATCATGAACAAGGAAATATAATAATAACCACTTTATTATTGCCTCTAGGGCATATTTCCAACAGTCTCCCACTTGCACTAGAGTCAATAATCTATTATTACATGGTAATGAATCTAACACCCATAGAGTTCTGGTGTTGATCATGTTTTGCCCATGGAAGAGGTTTAGTCAATGGATCTACAACATTCAGATCCGTATGTACTTCGCAAATGTTTATGTCCTCCTCTTTGACCGCATCACGGATGGAGTTGAAGCGTCGCTTTATGTGCCTGGTCCTCTTGTGAAACCTTGATTCTTTGGCTAGAGCAATGGCACCAGTGTTGTCACAGAGCAGAGTCATTGGGTTTAGTACACTGGGCACAACTCCAAGATCTGTCATGAACTGCTTCATCCTCTAGAGCATATTTCCAACACCCACCACCCATCAGGGCACACCAGGGGCCTCTGGCGTGCCGAGGTGGGTGGTGGGCCCCATGGGCCTCCCCTCTGGTGCTTCCTTGGCTCTCAAGTTGTCTTCTGGTCCCAAAAAATCTCTAAAAAGTTTCGTGGCATTTGGAATTCGTTTGATACTGATATTCTGTGAAGTAAAAAAAGCAAAACAATAGCAACTGGCACTGGGCACTATGTCAATAGGTTAGTCCCAAAAAATGATATAAAGTTGCTATAAAATAAAGGTAAAACATCCAAGAATGATAATATAACAACATGGAACAATCAAAAATTATAGATACATTGGTGACGTATCAACCCCGAGCGGGAGGACCAACATCCGTCACCTGCACCGACGCTTAGCCCCTTCCTTCGACCACCTGGCAGCCTGCGCGACCATGGTGGTCGGCGCCTCCGGCCGCCAAGTAGCCACACCAAGCCAACCACAACCTCCATCGGCTCCCTGCAGCATGCACAACCACCTTCGTATCGCATCGCAAGAAGCCGCCAAATATATACATAAAGCACAAAAGGTTTATATAGTATGGAAACACTTTCCGAGACTAATATATGCCTATGATGTTCAGCGATCTTGTCCACGTCAGGTAAAAAAAACGATCTTGTCCACGTACATTTTGAAATTTTTAACCTAACAAAATATAAAATGATAGCTATTATATAAACTGAGTTTAAAATAATAATAAAGTAACATTGCACTAAAATTTGCACTTCGAGAATCAAATATGGGTTAGAGCATCTCTAACAAATCCCCTATAATTTAGAAGAGGAAACGTCCGGGAATCCTTTGGAGGAGTATATTAGCTCCTTTAAAAAGGTGTGTTTTTTATCCGATCCCTAATCTTAACTCCCTACTCTCTGGGGAATGCTCGTCGGAGGTGAGTGTGGTGGCGCCTTCCACGCCCGCGCCCGTGTCCATCGACGTCAACTCCATGCCGGTGGCCGGTGGGTCATCATTCCTAGGGGCGAGGAAACACCCGTGAGAGATGCCAGCCGACGTGCTCCCCAGCGCCCGCAACCTGTTCGCAGATTGCCGGCGGCCGAAATCCAGTAATGTCGTCCTCGTAATCGAAGTCCCATTCAAGGGCTACCGACAGTGTCCTGGATTAGGGGGTGCTAACCTGGTCGGCCCATGCTCCTCGGTTGGGCCGATGGGCCTTCATTCGTACTCAACGAAAAGAATACGAGGTGGGATTCTTCATTAATGAGATGGCATTGATGTCATATTTAGATGTGAGCTATTATCTATCTCACATCTAGATGAGATATAGTCAGACCCATATTTTAATGGCGTAGGAGACATGGACGATGTCAAAACGTCGGATTAGTCGGGACCACTGCTGCTCTATGATCCAGTAATTCCATTGGTTTATGACTATTAGGTGCTAAATTCTAACAGTATTTGGATTTTGTGTGCATTACATGTGACGCATGGAAGCTAATTTTAAGGCCCTTGCATTGTACTGCATGCCATAATACTTTTGTCCCCTTCTAGGTCATTCACACGAACTTCTTGGATAAATCTCCTCCAGGTAACCCCCGTATACCATATAGTATTACAAACTCGCACTTTAGACAGATGAAGAAGAGACAATTTAGGTTTCTCTGCAAGCAAGATACTGTCTACGCAAATTGTGGTCAAATGCTATCGAAGGTTGCATCAGCTGGCACTAATACAGGATGTTTGGAAGTCTCTTCCAGCGGGATCACATCAACACGTAATGCTCAGGGCCGGCCCTGGGGTATGGCGGGAGGGGCGACGGCCCAGGGCCCAGGCCGGGAGGGGGTCCATGATGTAGGATACATATTAGTATAGCCCAGCAAGAAATATGTATGAAAAAAATTATACTCTACATGACAAACGAAACGAGATGGGCCGGCCCTGCAGATAGCTAGCTAGCGATGGTGAAGCATCATCACGCCAGCCAGACGCAAGGCACGGCGCCACGGCCGCTCATTTTTTGCTTCTGAAACAAATCAAAGATCTTGTCGTGTGCCTTCGTCGCTCGTCAGTTCGTCTTCGCGACTTCGTCCTCTCCACGAAAGTCGACCTGTCGCTCGGCTCGCCGCCGCTAGTCGTCGTCGCTGCGCACGCCCGCGCGGCCATCTGGCATCCGGCAAGGCGGAAATACATATACTAAACGGTATGTATCCATGAATCCATCCATGTACATGTTCCTGATGACCTGATCCATCCCCGATTCCCCCCAAAGCCCTATTTCAGTAGTTTTTTTTAATTCTTTAGTACATATTCAACTATTGATCCATCCATGATTCATCCTAATTTTCTGTCATTCTATCTACACGTCTAGGGTTTCAATCATCCGATGTATAAATTTCTAATTTTCTGTATCCTCTTATCTTCATAATTTTCTAGTCATCGTTGACACTGCAATTCTTTCATTGACTAGTCTCTTTGAGCAGTTGAAGAAATTTGAAAAGGTGTTTAGGTTTTTATTCAATTCAAAAAAATCTGAAGTCCTTGGATGATAGCAATCTACGGGAATGTTGCACTACTTTTGCAAAAGCTTTTTCTGTGATAACTCATCTGATGTTGATCTTGATGATTTTGTCTCTGAGTTGAAAGTGTTGCAGGAAACTTTGCCAGATGGTTTGATGTCAGAGCTTGAGATTCTTCAATTTGTTATGGATGTAGATTGCTATCCAAATGTCTCTCTTGCCTATCGGATCCTCTCAACCGTGCATGTGTCTATAGCCTCAGCTGAAAGAAGTTTCTCTAAACTGAAACTATTGGAAAATTATTTGAGGTCAACTATGTTGCAAGATAGATTGAATGACTTGGCTATGTGCTGCATTGAGAAGGATATCTTGGATAATGTTGGTCTTCATTGTGCCCTTAATGACTTTGCATCAAGAAACGCCCGAAGAAACTTTTTTTGAAGCACCGAAGTATTATTGTTGGCAATGGAGTCAGTCGAATTTGGTTCTTATTTAAGGTAATCATGTCATGTTAGTTTCATTTTGCTATATTATTAGGACATAGGGGCCCATGTCCTTGAGTTCGCCTAGGGCCTCCCGAAACACAGGGCCGACCCTGATAATGCTGCAGAATGTTTCAAGGAGCATAAGAGAAAAATGCTGCATGGCAAGGAAGCAATGGGTGCTCGAGGGAAGAGATTGGTAAAGACAGCCACCTACAAACAAGAACAGGTTCACCCAATAGTGATAAAGAACAATAAATATGCTTTGTATACATTCCTTTAAAAAAACAGTGGGAGAAAAATAGAAAGTATTGCATATGTCGCCTCGTTAAAACCTTTTAAGAGAAATCTTATAAGGGAAAAAAGTGCAATCTGATATGTTAATCCAAGGAACATAAAAATGTTCCAACGCAGGTGGAACATTGTTTGGCGTTGTCAATAACAATGTTCGCGGCTGGCGCTAACAATGTTATTCCGATCAATAGAACAATGTTTTCGCTACTGCTTATCGGAACAAGCATTGTTGCTTCTGGAGTCTATCCAGACGACCTGTCTAGCTCAGGCGAAATAATATACACCGGATCCGGAGGAAAGGCCGCTGGCAAGGAGGACAAGGATCAAAAGCTTGAGTGCGGGAACCTCGCCATCAGTCTAAATTATTTATGAACTGGATTACGAAAATGTGTAGAATCTGATTTTAATAAGTAAATTTCATTAAAAATTTCTAATTTAATATCTGATTTTGTTGACTGATTAGTTGATTTCACTGAAACCAGTCTAAAATTAGTGATTGTCGATTTAAATTTACAATGTTTCATCTCAATATTCTCAACTCTATAAAAAAAAGTAAATGATTTGCAACCAAATTCACAAACAGTATGGAATCCAAATGTTGCCTTGGTGACGCTGACTCTGGGTCCCTAAGAGCATCTCTAGCCGACCCTGCATCCCGCCGGCCCGCAAAACGCGTTTGCAGTTCGCGGAAAAACGGCTTTGCGGACCGGCGCAGACGGCCGCAGATGCAGACCCCGCATAACGAACCCGTAAAAAAGAATATTCGCGTATATTCTTTCCCGTGTCTTCTTCTTCCTCTTGCCCGTGTTCATAGTCAGCTCCCGTCGTCCACCGTAGTCATCGAATCGATCCAGGAGCCAGCTCATCCGTTGCCGGATGGATCCACGAGTTAGCTAGCTCGACCGTGGCGGGATGGATCCGGGAGCTAGCTAGCTCATCCATGGCCGGCCGGATCGAGGAGCTTGCTAGCTAGCTAGCTAGCTCGTTCGTGGCCGGATGGATCCAGGAGCTTGCTAGCTAGCTAGCTCGTTCGTGGTCGGGTAGCTGCTCGAGTCCCAGCCGCTGCTCCTGCGATCTACTCCGCAAGCCGACACTGCAGCAGCGGTAAACGGCGAGTTTCCGGCAAGATTCCGGCGAGTTCCGTGGCGGAAGGTCACCGGAGCCCGTGTGCGCATGGCAAAATTTCCTTGTCGCATAGCGTTGACTGGTTTCAGTCCCCCTTATATTTTGCCTCCAAATCTACAAAATAAAGGGTTGTGGGGATGGATTCTCATGGGCCTGCAAAAACGTTTTTGACACCACGGAACTGAAAACGCGGATTTTTACGGGTTTGACCGCTTTTGCGGGGTGTGCTAGAGATGCTCTAACAATGTTCCACTCATTCATGAACAATGTTACAGTAACATTGTTCCATGTTAGTGGATCTCCTTAAAAGAGCATATAAGATTTAGAAAAAAAAAGTATATTCTTTTTTCCACCGTTCTTTCACAACACATGGCTAGCCGTATCCACGGGTGCCTTCCATACCAACACTTTCCAAGGAATTTACTATTTGATAACATAAATAAAAAAATCATTTCGGGACTCGGCATCCCTCACTCGAGAAGCCCCCTTGATAGTACGACAATCAATCCTACAACTCGGTCTCCCAACTACCACCACGAGACCGCTAAAATAGAAAACCTATCTTCTCTTCCTCCTTAAACTTGGACATTTGAGTCTCATCTCTAGCAATTAGTGCAACAATATCTAGCAGGTTTCTCGCCTATCAGTAGATCAATGTACTCTTCTTCTCAATACCAAAACTTGCATCTGTCCTACATAGCAAACAATGAGTTTCAAATTACAATGAATCTGAAGAACAATCGTACAAAAAGGCACACATTCCATCATGTTCGCACATGTAAAAAACATCCAGGATGTTTTGGCGTGCTCGAACCGAGGCGCGGCACTAGCTGCCAGTAGTGGTCACACTTGACGGCCGGCAAAGGCTCACAAATGACCTGCTGGGCGAGGGCCGAGCCCGACGGATGTGGTTGCGCTGGCGGTCAGTTGACGGGTGAGATGCGGGCGACGAGTGGAGGACAAAGCAAGAGGCGACGCGGATCGGTCGAGGTGGTTCTGCGGTTCGGTACCAGTCGAATCACTCCAAAATACGATGACGCCGAGTACCGGTTGCGCCGAATCTGCGACGGCGACAGGCGTAGATCTGACGATTTTGGCACTGATGATGAAAAGAGACCAAGGTGGGGTAGGGGAAGCGCGGCGAGAGGCGGCGGGTGTAGGGGAACGCAGCAGAAAACAAAAAATTCCGACCTACGCACCAGCCCAGGACCACTATGGAGACTGCATACAAGGTTTGATCTTTTTCGTTACCGACTCGTAGCGCAGCGGGAAGTAGAGTCGATGACGATCAGCAGTGCAGATCCCCGCAGCTAGGATTTACAACCTCCCAACCGCGAGGATGTATACCCTCATCTGCTCCTCAGACAGCCCTCCGGGAGGCGGTCGAACAGCCCCCTGGACGGTGTCGCGGACAGCCCTTCGGGAGGACCTTCGAAACTCGAACGGTCACTCGGACAGCCCTTCGGGAGGACCTCCAAAACTCGGACGGTCACACGGACAGCCCTTCGGGAGGCACTCACGAACTAAGACCAAAACTACGATCTCTCTACAGAGTTGCACACATACGGTGTCATCTATCCGGCAGGGCTTCGCCGTCCAGAACTAGTTCCCACCGGAACCCAGACAGCCTTTCGGCTCTACAAAACTATTTCGCTGGGAGGGAGAGAGAAGCCAGATCATGCATGGCACTTGTATGTGAGAAGGGATGATCCTTTAGGCAGCCCCCTCCACCCCTATTTATAGGCCAAGCCCAAGGGTGGCTTCTCCAGGAAGCCAAGGGGGGAAATACCAAAAAGGCCCTCAAGGTGGCTTCTCCAAGAAGCCAAGCAAAAAGCACTTTCACTATTCATGACGACATTTTTCAGCGTCCGTTCGAACTGAAAATATTTATGTGGGCTCAGAACATTTCCAGTACCCACTAAAATAAATTTCAACGCGTTCCGAAACAATTTCGGTTTAGTGATTTTCATCTGCGAAAAGCAAACAAGAATGCATTTTCACTATTCATGAAGACAATTTTTCGCGTCCACTAAATCCGAAAATATTTCTGTGGGTCTTAGAATAATTCCAGTACCCACTAAAATGATTTTGGATTCGTTCTGAAACAATTTCAGATTAGTGAATTTCATCTGCGAAAAACAGCCAAAGCGGTACCGGCAGCTCCGAAACATTTTCGGTTTTTATTTCTGAAAATTCCAAAAAGTTTCCAGAATGATTCTGGCACCCTCCAAGAATTATCAGGCATGTGCCGAAACCATTTTGACTTAATGGCATACCTCGAAACAACTTTTTCGGTTTCACCGAAACTCATCCGGTGACCTCTCTCTGCGGTACGATTCCGCTGTCCGAAACTTTTCGGTGTCCGAAACTTTTTCGATAATTTTCTCTCAGACTCCCTGTCTAGTATTCAGCAGATAGATGACCCTTCAGCGTGTGAACCTATAGGTTCGGTGAAGTATAGACATGACCTGGAACCCCTTCCGATCAATGATCAACATCGGAGCCGTGGACACCCATATTGACCCCTATACCCACACGAATGAATATTTGAGAGAACCTCCAGTTGAGGTGAGCTATTCCTGTTGCTTCACGATATATCACAAACACCTGAGGTGAGATTTATTGCATCCCCGTGGGCCAACACTTTGTCCACTATGCAAGTTACCTCGTTACCGGTTTTGTTCTCTTTTCTCGTTTCGTGTTCCGGCATCCCCGTGATCAAATCACAAAGTGTCTGGCCAGACGATGATGGACACCGTAACACCGAGTGGACCCGAGTATATCTCTCCATCGTCGGAGGAGAAAATCCCAATCTCGAGCTATCAAGTTACTTAACATACTTTCCCATGAACCCGTAAGCCGCCGTAATAGCCATCCAGTTACGGATGACGTTTAACAAACCCCAAAGTTCATGAAGCAAGCATGAAGAAACTCGATACTCTCATGGTCTAAGGAATTATGCAAACATTAACTATCTATGTGTTATAAACCATTAACTTGTGATGAATGAATCTCTTAGCATAACATCAATCCGGGTCGATTCAACACAAATGTTCTCTTAACATTGTGCCCTCAAAATTGCTGGCATAGACATGCCCATGATCAGGAAAACAGAACCATCATGCAACACTTGAGCTAGTCTTAGAGGCCAGACTAGGAATACTTCTTACCATTTATTATTCCACACGTGCATATGAGTCTTCCTCCGAGCCTCGTGGATATTGCAGACTCGAGAATCATTGCAGTTATAGCATGGAACATAAACATAATTATGAACTCGGAGATAAATAATATCATTTATTATTGCCTCTAGGGCATATCTCATTGTCAAAAGCCATCTTGGAACTATACTAAGTTCATGAATGAACTATATGATTCAACATCTTCTTTGTCGCTTCTAAAGCGTCAACATACTTAGCCCTTGTTATAGAATTCGCCACAGTAACTAGTTTGAACAAATTTCAACTAACTGTGCCACCACATTGTGTGTTACACAAAACCCTTAATTTAAATCGAAAATCGCATGGAGAAAAGATGAAGACTGTATCGATGTAACATTTTACAACGAACTCTTCATGATCTCTGCTTGCGAGAAAACCATGTCATCAGTACTTACTCTAGTACTCTGTGACATCTTTGACTGTTGTCCCATGATCAGTAATTTGATCACTTTGGTATCCATACTCGCAACACCTTGGGAGTATCGGACATATCTGGTTGTTTTACATACCATGGAATACATGATTAATCCAAACACAAAAGTGTGTGGAATCTGCATCATGTATTTTACTCATCAGTGTTTTGGGACACCGAGTCTTGCAAAAACTCTTTCCATGTGACTTTGGCAAGAATCACTCCTTGGCGTTTTAAATGCTAAAAGGTTTTAGCATCTTGTCAATATGTATTCATGGCTTAGCCCCATTAGGTAAATCTATCTCCATAGATCATCATGCCTAACATTGAGGCTATTTAGACTAAGCACTTCATCGAAAAACTATTTTCAAATGAAGTCCTAATTTGTGTCAAGAAATTTATTTCCAATTACCAACGTGCCAAGCACATAAGGTTTTTAGAAATATTATTACGCTCCCACTTACTTTCTTGAATTTCAAGCATCTTCGTTACCCATTGATGAAGTCAAAACCCCTTTGACCATTTCATCAAAACACGAAGATTCCAACTCCATTTTTCTCTCTTCTGTCCATTGCTGGAACTCTAAAGTTTGCATACCTACTAGCATCCTCTGGATCGACAAATTACTTTGGACTGTATCATATACAAGTCCTAGCTTTCATTTCCATCAGATGGAAATCCTTTTATCATCCATGTTTCATATCTCATGATTGAAATATGTATTAATTGCTAGTTCAACCCGAACCGGCTTTAAGCATCGCTATGATGAAAACAACCTCATCGTAGTCAACTCTTGAACTTGTTATTTCAACAAGTCGAGCTTTATGGATAAAACATTTTATCCGTATCAGTTTTAAGTTCCATAAATATTCGTTAGACTCTAAGTCCTCCGAAAGGTGTATCAAGGTTTTAATCTTGAATCACTTATATGGAAACTAACTCGGGTTGTATTGGCATTTAGCCAATTCCGGAGTCAGGGCCCATCAACGCTTCCTTGTGTATCGTAGGTATAATGTTGTCTAACAACAATATCTCGTTTGCGCACCTGAGAGGTTTGCACGAGCCTTGCCTACGTGGTTCAGCTGCAAGTTCGGCCGAAGTTCATACATTTTATTGTAGAGACTTCCGTATCAGTCACAGTAGGAAACTCTGGAATTACTTCCAAGGTCTCTTTCCTTTGATCTGATGACGTAGATACTGTTTATCTCGTCGAGTTGCACTATTCTCCCACTCACCTTTTTGAAAGAACCATTCTCTTTAAAAGCACACCGTTTCGCGGCAAAACTATTTGCCTCGGTATAGTGAGGGAGGAATACCCAACATTTTGGTATAACCTACAAAGTAGCACTTGTCTGATTTGGAATAGGTTTGTAACCTTTTACACAAGCCCCATATTCCAAATGTTAAGAAAAGATATAACATGGTTGGGCGTACCATACCATGGCTTCATTTCAACAGACCCGATGTAGCTCTTTTCAGTGTAAAAGCCGCAGTCTCTAAAGCATCACTTTAAAAGGGATAATGGCAAATTTATTTATGTCATCTTTGACCTTACCATGTCATAAATGGTTTGATTACATCTCCACGGACTTTCCACTTGCAGTGGTGTTCCGGGAGGTGCAAGTTTATGAAACCCCTTTCACAACTCATCAGACATTCGCTAAACATGTAACTCAAATATTCCTTTGTGCAATCAAATTGCAGAAACATAATTTTCTTGTTACAATAACTTCTACTTCATTTTTGAGAACCTTTCGAATGATTTCAAAAGATCCAGACTTACGTCTCATCAAGTAAATATCCATATATCTACTTGAGTCATTTCTGAAGATAAATAAATCCACCACTAACAACACTTATCGGACTACACACATCAAATGTATGATCACTAATAAGTTTGTTGTTCGTTCCTTATGGCCTGTGAACGGTATTTTAGTCACTTCACTTTTCGGAGGAAAGTTGCAAGTGTCAGATGATTCAAAATCAAAAAGAATTCAAAATCCATCATAATGGAATTTTCCATGCGGGTTTCTCCAATGTGACCAAATGTAGTGCCACACTTGTGTGGTATTCTTTTAGTCTTGCGACATTTAGCGGCAGTGTTATGGATGTATCATATTACCCTCAATATTCATAACATACGTCCCATCGATGATGGAAGTTTGGCCCTTATGTTATTCATAATACTTAACAACAATTATTGTTTTATGAAAAACTCTTTTGCAACAAACATTGTGCAATGGGCTAGAGTGTATGAAACTCTAAAATGAATTATGAAAGTAAACCCAGAGGTATTGTATTATTATCAATATTCATAACATACATCTCATTCATAATGAAAGTATGGCCCTTGTGTTATTCATAACATCGAACATAAGAAGTTCTTTTATGGACAACCTTCTTGCAAGATACCTTATGCAATGGGATAGAGTTTGTAAAACTCTAAATGAATTATGAAAATAAATACAGATGGCAATACACCGATGGAAGGTATAGTAACATTTACTATGTTCCCTATGTATACCTTAACCTCATTTCTAGCTAGTCTTTCAGGCCATAGTAGTTCTTACATCGAGTTGCAACAGAATGCAATCGAGCGGGCATTTTTGTGATGAACTCACAATACCCAAGAATTAGTGATTAACATGTTTAACCATAATTCGCAAGAACTATATCTTTGACCAGCCTTCTATACATCAAAAACTTGTATGACATTCATACATGAGCTGGATATTCCAGTCTTCTTTCCTTTTGCCTTTATACTTCTAGCAGTTTAACTTTTAGTATTTCTCCTACTCTCAGAAGAAGCACCCAACTTAAGAGTGGCATTAGCCCCGGACTTCCTAGGCGTGTAAGTCATACTAACACCCTTTGGACACTTCCTTTCTCTTTAAGTTGTTGTTTTATTCACCTTTCATTATATGACAGGCGTTCTTCTGGATCCCTTTCCCAACAGTCAAATGCATAGTAAACACTTTTACTAATACTTGCAAACAAACATTGCTTTGTTTGTATCTGAAAATAATTTTCAGTTCCATGAATATCATATAACTATCCCAACTTTCGAAGTTTGGGTTTCATGGAAGCAAACATATTCCACTTGACCGTAACAGAATTCTAGCTTTTGGATCGAAGGACGAGAGTCACATGATCCATAGCATTAGCGGGAGGATACGGAAAGCATGCGATAGGACAAAGTCCTTCTCGGCACTTTTGAGGACAATCCTCATATTACGTTACCAATCGTAAAGTTTTAACCAGATATTTAACAGCTATTCAATTTTAATAGGGAAGGTGGAAATGCGAGCCATTATTCTACAACTATTATGCAAGAAACACTTAGACAGTGTTCATAATTAATTGCACTGAGAATTAAACATGTTAATTCAACAGTGCGCTCCCACTCAAATCAATATCTCTCATAATTGATTTAGAGTGATTCAAGATCCATATTTCTATTCGATGCCATTGACGGGTTCATCACTGATGACACGAATTTCAATCGGTAGGCCAACTTGCCGATCACATCTCTATGTGATTCTTGTTCATCTTTCGATGGGCGTGTTCCGAGCTCAGGACTCTCCTGCCTGAACGTCAAAGACAACCAAGTGATCTTGCTGCGAGGTCTGACCTCACCCGCCTCATTCGTCTCGATTCGTTCGTGCTCATGTGTACATGGCGCACCCCGAAAAGATACGAATTTCAGACGGTGCTACACTTGGGTGAACACTAACTACTTTGATATTTTAAGTGAGAGATCACCCTAATAAAAAGCGACTACCGCGCAATCAAGAAGGGTGCATCATAAGGGACAAACATCTCAGGCAATTCATAATAGCATGATATGGTATAGCCCTTTCTGACGGAGAAGTATTTCATTTCTTCGTCTTCGGCATTCGCGTCGGTGTTCACCTTCGCGAAGATTGCCCCCACCTTGTCGATGCACCAGATAATATTGCTATCTCTATAGCTAACAAAATAATGCATTACAACAAGGTTGACACACAGGTCATTAAAGTGCAATCATATGGCTCCAGCCATCATGCCGAATCATGACACGCAGGTCATGTTAATCAAATTACATCATATAGTCATCTCATACATAATCGGATTAGTATGAGCACTGCTATACCACATCACATGCACATCCTGCAAAACCAAGTTAGACGCCTCTAATCGGTTTATGCAAAATTTATTTTACGTGGCTTCTAAGGTTTTGACTTAAACCGCGGCTACCAACATTTATCATCAAGTATGATTATTCAAGTTGCTACATTAACATCTCGGGGTGTATGAAACACGGGATAATTAAATCTCGAGCCCCATACTAAACTTCGTCATACGCATGACCCCCGTGCAGATCATATCTGCAATGCCCTTTCATCTGCGAATTTCATCTTTCTTTTGAATACGGCAGAGCCCAAAGAACTGATAGCACTTCCATGATCAATCAGGATCACGGATTGCCAGAACTTTGTCAAATTCCACCATGCTGTCTCGAGATTGAGCAAACGCAAATTCTAGGGAAGCAACAAGAACCTCGGGTAACAGATTTCATCTGTCACCCGCATAAATAATTTTCAGCAATAGATCTCATCTACTACCTAATTATATTATGCAATACCCATACATCTCCATGTATTCTAGATCGAAACCTGCATCTACGCATAGCACGGCTCTTGATGCCACTGTAGGGGAACGCAGCAGAAAACAAAAAATTCCGACCTATGCACCAGCCCAGGACCACTATGGAGACTGCATACAAGGTTTGATCTTTTTCGTTACCGACTCGTAGCACAGCGAGAAGTAGAGTCGATGACGATCGGCGGTGCAGATCCCCGCAGCTAGGATTTACAACCTCCCAACCACGAGGATGTATACCCTCATCTGCTCCTCAGACAGCCCTCCGGGAGGCGGTCGAACAGCCCCCCGGACGGTGTCGCGGACAGCCCTTTGGGAGGACCTTCGAAACTCGAACGGTCACTCGGACAGCCCTTCGGGAGGACCTTCAAAACTCGGATGGTCATACGGACAGCCCTTCGGGAGGCACTCACGAACTAAGACCGAAACTATGATCTCTCTACAGAGTTGCACACATACGGTGTCATCTATCCGGCAGGGCTTCGCCGTCCAGAACTAGTTCCCACCGGAACCCAGACAGCCTTTCGGCTCTACGAAACTATTTCGCTGGGAGGGAGAGAGAAGCCAGATCATGCATGGCACTTGTATGTAAGAAGGGATGATCCTTTAGGCAGCCCCCTCCACCCCTATTTATAGGCCAAGCCCAAGGGTGGCTTCTCCAGGAAGCCAAGGGGGGAAATACCAAAAAGGCCCTCAAGGTGGCTTCTCCAAGAAGCCAAGCAAAAAGCACTTTCACTATTCATGACGACATTTTTCAGCGTCCGTTCGAACTGAAAATATTTATGTGGGCTCAGAACATTTCCAGTACCCACTAAAATAATTTTCAACTCGTTCCGAAACAATTTCGATTTAGTGATTTTCATCTGCGAAAAGCAAACAAGAATGCGTTTTCACTATTCATGAAGACAATTTTTCGCGTCCACTAAATCCGAAAATATTTCTGTGGGTCTTAGAATAATTCCAGTACCCACTAAAATGATTTTGGATTCGTTCTGAAACAATTTCAGATTAGTGAATTTCATCTGCGAAAAACAGCCAAAGCGGTACCGGCAGCTCCGAAACATTTTCGGTTTTTATTTCTGAAAATTCCAAAAAGTTTCCAGAATGATTCTGGCACCCTCCAAGAATTATCAGGCATGTGTCGAAACCATTTTGACTTAATGGCATACCCCGAAACAACTTTTTCGGTTTCACCGAAACTCATCCAGTGACCTCTCTCTGCGGTACGATTCCGCTGTCCGAAACTTGTCGGTAGATGATCCTTAAGCGTGTGACCCTATAGGTTCGGTGAAGTATAGACATGACCTGGAACCCCTTCCGATCAATGATCAACATCGGAGCCGTGGACACCCATATTGACCCCTATACCCACACGAATGAATATTCGAGTGAACCTCCAGTTGAGGTGAGCTATTCCTATTGCTTCACGATATATCACAAACACCTGAGGTGAGATTTATTGCATCCCCGTGGGCCAACACTTTGTCCACTATGCAAGTTACCTCGTTACCGGTTTTGTTCTCTTTTCTCGTTTCGTGTTCCGGCATCCCCGTGATCAAATCACAAAGTGCCTGGCCAGACGATGATGGACACCATAACACCGAGTGGGCCCGAGTATATCTCTCCATCGTCGGAGGAGCAAATCCCAATCTCGAGCTATCAAGTTACTTAACATAGTTTCCCATGAACCTGTAAGCCGCCGTAATAGCCATCCAGTTACGGATGACGTTTAACAAACCCCAAAGTTCATGAAGCAAGCATGAAGAAACTCGATACTCTCATGGTCTAAGGAATTATGCAAACATTAACTATCTCTGTGTTATAAACCATTAACTTGTGATGAATGAATCTCTTAGCATAACATCAATCCGGGTCGATTCAACACAAATGTTCTCTTAACATTGTGCCCTCAAAATTGCTGGCATAGACATGCCCATGATCAGGAAAACAGAACCATCATGCAACACTTGAGCTAGTCTTAGAGGCCAGACTAGGAATACTTCTTACCGTTTATTATTCCACACGTGCATATGAGTCTTCCTCCGAGCCTCGTGGATATTGCAGACTCGAGAATCATTGCAGTTATAGCATGGAACATAAACATAATTATGAACTCGGAGATAAATAATATCATTTATTATTGCCTCTAGGGCATATCTCCTACAGCGGGTGCTAGAGAGGGGTGACTGCAACGGACGTAGATCAGTCGAGTTTTGTGCCGACAACAAGAAGGACCGAATTGAGGTGGGGGGGGCAAAAGGCGGTAGGTGCTACAAGGGGTGATGGCGCGGCCATGTGGCATGAGGTGGGTTGGGAAGGGTGTGGCTGATGGGTGGGCGAATAAGTATATTTAGGAGTCGAGGTGGCCGCGGAGTAAACTCTTTACTCCTCTAACTATTATAAGGGATCGGTTAAGTGCAGAGAAAAGGTGAATTTTTATTTCTCTAAAATTTTATAGAGGATTGGTTAGAGATGCTCTTACATGGTTAGGATAATGGTTACAAGACATTTCATTTTTTTCTTCTTCTTCAAACTATCAGTTACAACTTTGTAATTTGCAATTTGAGATGGAAAGAATTTCATAGGAGCAAGTCCAACCGGGCGACCCATTTCGTCCGCCCACGTCCGTTTGGGTCGCCGTGGACAAAAACGCTGGCCCAACGCGCCGACCCATTCCCAAAAACCGTCTGTTTCGCGTCCGCCTGGACCCATTCCCGGCCTACAGTTGCGCCTGAAATGCGTCGGCGCGGATGCGAAGCGGACGCGCCCCGCATCCCCTCGTTATCCGCCGTGGCCTCGCCTGTCGGCCGTCCAACCACCCCAGTGGTCATAATTAATGCGGGCACCAACAGAGGGCATGTCTGGCAGTGTGTGGAAGGGCCGCATGCCCGTCCTTTTTAATGGACGCGTGTGGCGGGGCCGGCCTCATCCACTTCTCCCTCCACATCTGGCCACCTTTGCTCCCTCGCCGGCGACCAGGAAACCCTATCCAGCCAGCAGCAAACCCTAGCCAAAGCCATGGGAATCTTTAACGGGAAGGGGGCAAGAAGGGGAGGTTCAGTGCCGGAGCGAGCTCTTCCCGTGGGCAGCCGGCTAGACGCGGCACGCCACCGCGAGAGCGGGAGCGAGAGCGGCTGTGCATCCCAGTCCACTAGGTGCGATGGCACTGGCAGTACCTCCAGCCCGTGCTATATCCAGATGTGAACTGGCCGCACGGCTGGCATCTGGACCCGCGGCGCATCCCCGTCCTGGCGGGGCCGCGGTCCGTGCAGGCGCACGCGGAGGAGGTTTCCCGATGGCGCCAGCTCCTTACACCGAAGCAGCACACCATGCATTCCTACGCGTCAGACTCTCCCAACTGGGAGCGCTGGTTTGCGCTAGAGCACGAGGAGGAGTGCCGCGTCGACGTCCACATCGACCACGACCTTCCACCGCCGCCCCTACAGGTAAAGCCGGAGGAAGAGGAGATGGAGGTGGAGTACCAAGCCGCCCTCGAGGAGGCCCTGCAGCACATGCTGGAGGCGAGATGGCTCGAGGAGGACGCCCATTGGGATGGGCTGGAGCAAGCCTTGGCTTTGTCCGCGGTGTGGGACTCCGTCCAGGCGCCTTTGTTCGTGTCGCCCCCATGAGGAGGAGAGGAGCGCGCCCGCCTCGCCGCTATGCCGCCGCCGGAGGAGGCTGCCTTGGCGGCATATCAAGCCGCCTTCGGTTGGGCTGGGCCTCCCCTCGTCTTCAGTGACCTCACCCGCGGCAGCGATGACGACGGCAAAGGCAAGGGCAAGGCAGTCTACTAGGGCAGGTGTGGGCGTTTATTAGAGTTTTTTTATTTGTTTAGTCATGTTTAAGTGGACTTTTGCCGGCGTTTGACCGGTCATTTATGGATAATTATGCTTAATTAGTCAGTTTCGGCCACGTCGGCAGAAATGGGTCGACCTTCCGTTGGGCGCACCTGCCGACCCAAATAAAAAAGCGGAGGCGCATGTCCGTCTGGCCAATCCAACCGAACAAAAAGTGGACAAAACGCGCGTTCGTTTAGGTCGGCGTGTTGGAGTTGCACTAAATTCACACAAGCAAGAATTGTAGGAAAATGAAATAAATAGGAATACCCTACTGATTTGACCGACGGGTACGTGTCCCAGGCCTAATTCGTAAATAGTGTATGCTGTGGGCTTTGGTTACTCTTTCTCCAAGCGGCTGCGGTTGTGGCTGAATGCCGTTTTGGGTGTGGTCCGAGGTTTGACCGCAGCCAAGGGGCGATTGCGGTGACAGCTCACGCTGATGTAGCAACATGGCCGCGGTGATCATGTCAGCTTTTTTTGTGTGTGTGGAGAAATGGTGATCATATCAGCTTGGTGGTCGCTCTCAAAGGGCACTCGCAAAGTCAACCTGCTCGCTCGGGCTAGTTGCTTTCCGCCACCCACTCACCACAATTTCCTCTACTTTAGTTGGAATTGGAAGATACGACTAGGCTGACCTCGTTAAATCTTGTCTTTGTCCATATTACAAATATCCTAAAGGTAGATACTAGTGTGCTTGTCAATTCTTTGTGTCGATTTGTTGTTTTGCTGAACGAGGATCAGCTCATTTAGCACTAGAAAACAGTGCAATTTAAGGTCGTGAGAGGGAAAGAGGAGAGCCGTGCACAACTTTTGTCTGCGATTATCTGTTTTTTACATAAAAAACAAGTTTTGAAATGCCTTTTCTAATTTTGTAATATTAGACCTTTAGCTTGCATAGCCGCCTCGAAGGTCAGATTTAGCCCAGCACGTGAAGACAAACAAATGAGGCTAATAAGCCGCCTCAAACGTCAGCATGTCCTTTGTGCTAACTTTCCACTCATTTTTGGCTTGAAACAGGAAGACCTAGCAACTTGACAGACGTACATAAAATAAATACACGTTTATGCTCTATTGTGAGTGTTTCCTTTACTTAAGTTTTATTAAACATAGTATAGACGGGCGCTTATATAAACGCACATATCTCACCTCTATGAATGTAAGTACGGATGTCCTATCTCTATGAGCGGTGACGAATCAAGCACATGAATGAAGGGTAGGCTCAACTTCAAAGGACTTAGATTTTGTTTAGTATGAAGTCAACACACAACACATACACACCACCAGGCAAGCTAATCCAGAAGGCGCCCCTTCATCTTCGTATATAATCAAAAGATCATTAATAAAGAAAACTTGATTGATTACTTTTAATCGGCATATGTCTCTCTACTCTATCTCCAAACAGTGCGCAGGACCTGGACATGTTGAACCTGTAGGGCAAGTTCAAGCCTATATAGTAGATTCGCTACTGGAGCACTTTGAGATACTGAGCCGGTATCACATCTTGAGATTGACGAAGTCAACATAGGCGACTCCGTAGTCGACGGAAACATCTACTCCCACTGAACGAGCATCGCCGAAAAAACTGAGCCGGTATCACATCTTGAGATTGACGAAGTCAACATAGGCAACTCCGTAGTCGACGGAAACATCTACTCCCACTGAACGAGCATCGCCGAAAAAACTAAAATAAATTCAGGAAAATGCAATCACTAATGCCAAGTTTAGGACTTGAACCCTGGTGGGCCGGTTCCACCATAAAGAACATAACCATCTAAACTAGACTCGGTTTGCTTACTTTACTTAAGTCGTTCCTTCTTATGCCTTTAAAATATATGTTTGTTTTTTCAACAAAAGATAATATATTAACATCAAGATGATATAGATTAATTTCGGCCTCTACAACAACACGATATCGAAATCTAATCAAGACATGATATTGGGTTGCTTGTATCCAAAAGATAAAAAGAAGGAAAAGACACCAAGAAAAGCATATGTGACCAACCCCACACATCAACACCATTCATTGTCCTTGGTGACATACTAACTACGAGAAAGGTTCTCTGTAGGCAACGCCTTCAGGAAGGAAACTGGACGGTTCACTGGTTCTTATCGGTTTGGGCGCGGTCTACATTGCAGTGGTGCAAGGCGAGGCAACACGAAGGTTACAACTTGAGCGGGTCGACGGTGAGCGAGGCCGGCCGGCGGCGCAGATCCGGGACGAAGCCGAGAAGAGGACGTTGCTCGTCGACGGATTTGTTGAACGGAGGAAGGAGGCACGAGGAACAGTGGCGCCATTTTTTGTACAGTGAGAGAAAGAAGGTGTGAGAGCATACAGAGGAAGCTGAGGCAAGAAGAGAGGAGGAGGAGGCAGGGTGCTGCAGCATGACCGCTCCTCGCTAGCGCCGAGGACCATGGGCGGCGGTGGCGTTGTTCTAGCGGTTTGGTAGGCGAGCTACGTGCGGCAGCGTCTAGAAAGCTTTGGCACGAGGCGAATAGGGCGGAGAAGCGCAAAGGCGGGTGACTGAGCGACTTGCTCCGATCCCTCAATGGGCTTTGGAGGACCTCACCTGAGCTGCGATGAGCTGGCGGGCTGGGAAGCTGGGACTAGAGGCACGGGAGGCTCTCTGGTCATCGGATCTGAGATCGGGCGGTCGGATTCGATGGGTGGAGGTGGAGGTTGGCTAGGGTTTGAGGGGAGCAGATCGAGAGATGAGAGGCTTGTGGGTTGCAGGTTGGGAAAAGGAAGGATTTGTCTCCTACAATTTAGGGTTTGCACAGTTAAAGGAGTGAGGTTGCCTTACATAGCGAGGCGTAGGTGGTTGGCGATCGTGGGCTACAAAAGGAGAGAGGAAAAAAGAGGCAGCCCATTTAGCGCTTTTATTTTCTAAACCATTTGTTATTCAAATAACTATAATGCCTTTATATTTATTTGTTGGAGGCATCAAACGAACTCCAAACGAGCTAAAAATTTATATGTGTCCCCTCTATACTATAATGAGACCACACAAAATAATTCACCCAATTCGGATTTTGTTTAACAAATGAACTTGAAAATATCTCCATTCACTTAAATGATAGGTTTGAACTATAAGTGATAACCAGGCTTGTGATAAAATTGCGAAACAATTTGGGTAGCTATAAATATAAAAAAAAGTGTGTAGAAGATTTTTGGGGTCTTGGTCTATAAGATCAAAGGGAAAATGGGTTTACTCATTCACCATTTAAAAAAACAGAATGCAATATTCAAACTTATTAATTAATGCCATATGATGCTGATGTAATGCTTATGAGATGCATATGATGTATAAAAAATAGAATATGCAACTATATCTAGGGTATTACTCCTGGGTTGTTACACCTAGGCTATAGCACCCATGCCCACTTTTTCCTGTACGATTGCCCACCTATTTGAACCAACGAATGTCAAAAAGGGTTTTCAAGAGCCGAATTGGTGCTTTAGTGTTCGCGAAGACATTTCGGGGGCTGCAGCCCATGAAGGCGCTCCCTCTCTAGCCTATGGATAGTTCACTTCTCTTCACTCGCTCGCTCGGCCTCGGTATCTCTTCGCGCCCTCGCAAGTGAACATGTTGAAGAAAAAATCATCATATGTTTTATACATAAAAAATATATGGTAAAAAATGTTTGTTTAAAAAATGTCTATGAATTTTAGTTCATGAATTTTAAGAATGCTTGTGAATAAAAATATATTCAAGGATTAAAAATATGTTCGTGAATTTGAAGATAGTACATGAATTGTGATTTTTTCATGAATTTGAAAAAGATCAAAAAAATTGATAAAAGTTCATGAGTTTGAAATAGTTCATGAATTTTATAAAATGGTCACATATTTATAAATGTTCACAAGCTTGAAAAAAGTTCACGAATTAAAAAATATGCTTGAACTTCAAAAATAATAAACAGAAAGAAAAAATGAATATAAATTTAAAAGTAAACCGAGGAAAAAACACTATAAATTAGGAAGATGAAACACATGGAAAAAAAGGCACAAAAAAATCTGAGATGGCGGAACCTTCTGAATAGTCGAAAAAAATCCACACTATGTGTTTTTGCTGTATGAGCCGACCCGTTAAGAAAGGAAGCTAGACTGGAGGTGTACGATGTGTACCCAACACACAGTATCCAACCCTTAAGGTGCCGGATCAGAATTCTGGGTTTTCCTCCAGGACCAAGTAGAAGAGGAAGATAACGTAATTTCCTATTCGGCGCAATTCCTATGGGACGCTCACTGTGCCTGATCCCTATTTGGCACTCGATGCACCGGTTATAGGTGTTGGCGCAAACCAGCACACACTCCCTTCCCCTTTGGGTTCGGCCTACTGATTTTTATTCTTTCCGGTTCCCAAATGTGGAAATTCCTGTTTGCCGCTCGTTACGGCAAGTTGTCGAGGCGACGCACAGGTGGAGATCGACGAGCGTTCATATGGGCTGGCCCGTTAAATGTTTGAGCGATTTGGGTTTTTGGCATCTTTTAGGTGGTTCCCAACCATCTAGGAGGTTCCTGGCCGTTTTTTCTTTCTTTTTTCTTTTTCTTCTTCTATTTCAAAAAAAGTTCAGAACTTCAAAATATGTTCATATTTAAAGTTTTTGCTCACAAATTCAAAAAATGTTTGTGATTTTCAAAAAATGTTCACATTTTCCAACTTGTGTTCGGGGTTTCGAAATTGTTCAAATGTTCAAAAAAGTTCATGTTTTTCAATTTTTTAATAATTTTCATAAAAATTTCGTGTTTTCATAAAAAATTCGCAAGTTTGAAAAAAGTTAGCTTTTTGCAAATCTTGTTCAGGTTTCAAAAAAGGTTGAGAAATTGAAAAATTTTCCCCTTTTTTCAAATTTTGTTCACAAATTCAAAAAATATTCGTGATTTTTCAAAAAAAAGTGTGCAAAGTTGAAATGTGTCTGATTTTTCCAGATTTTCTTTGGGATTTAAAAAATTGTTCAGGCATTCAAAAAATGTTTGTACTTTTTCAATTACTGCTCACAAAGTTCAGAAAATGTTAATGATTTTATAAAAAGTGTGAAATTTGGAAAAAAAAATTGGCATTTCTAAATTTTGTTCAGAGTTTCAGAAATTTATTCATATAAGCAAACAATGTTCGCTTTTAAATTTTTATTCAGAGTTTGAAAAAATGTTCCTTTGTTTTCAAAAAATATTCATGTCTTCAAAAAAAGGTCATGTGTTCAAATTTGTTCAGAAACTCCCCCTTTTTCTAAAATTTTCGAGATTAAAAATGCTTGAATTTTCGATAGAGTGTTCACTTTTTCAAATAAATTTCAAATTTGAAATGTTTTTCATTAAATAAATATTCTCTTTCCTAAAAAATCTCATTTGAAATTCCCCAAAATATTTAGATCTATCGCCTCTTTCATAGTTCTTTTAAATAGTGCTGTATTTTCATAGAACAATTAGCTTGTGCTGCATAATAATCAAGAAAGGTCATCAGCTCAAGCGGCTTGGGACACAAAGTCAGGAGTTGCGACTTCGAATCAGAGGGAACCCCTCACTGTAGGAAGCCACCAGTTGGGCCGGCCCAGGCGCGAGTGAAGCAGCGGCCTCGTTTTCTATTCTTTTCACGTTTTTATTTTTCGTTTCTTGCTGTCTTCTTTTACTTTTCTATACTTCCAAATATTAAAATAAATATTTTACCAAAATCACTCTACATTAAAAGATATGAAAAATGTTGACCAAGCATTATTTTTTGCGGGGATGTTCACCAAGCATTAGAAAAAAAGTTAAATGTATATAGAGAAAATGTTTATCACTTATATGAAAAATGTATACAAGAAATAAAATGTTTATGAAATAATTTAATTATATATTTAAAACATATTAATTACTTATTTGAAAAAAAAGTTGGACAAGTTTGTGAAAAATGTTAAGCAAGCATTTGGATAATGTTAAATGTGCATAGAAAATTTGTTGATGATGTACTGTAAAAATGATGAAACTAATTTTCTCACATATGTAAAAATGTTAATTAAGCATTTCAAAACATTTTTGATTAAGTATTTGAAAAATGTTAAATGTGCAAAGAATAAATGTCGACCATGTAATATAAAAATGATGAAACAAATTTTCTCACTTACAGAAAAATGTTAATCAAGCATTTGAAATTTTTTGTTGAATAAGTATTTGAAAAATTGTAAAGGTGTATAGAAAAATTGTTGACTATGTAATAAAAAAATGATGATTTTCTTTGATCATATATATTGAAATGTAACCAAGTATTTAAAAAATGTTAAATATGTATAGAAAAATATTGACCACGTAAC